>NC_018324.1:296260-302478 GCF_000234665.1 Leishmania mexicana MHOM/GT/2001/U1103
GGGCACGGTTCTGCTGACCGTTTCTGGTCAGTTTCGTCGGTATCTTCACCCCTACCTTCCCCCTTTCTCGATTGCCTTTTTTTTGGGAGGGGTGGGAGCTCTCCACGCCTGGGCTGTGGCGTCTGTTTCTTTTCCGTCCCGCTCATTAATCAACATCCATCTGCTTTATTGTTATTATTATTATTGCACGTTTTATTGTTCTCTACACTCTCTTGCGATTCCTGGTATTCGCGGTTGTCATCATTCATTGCTCGCGTGAGACTTCGTTGTTTGCTGTGTCGGCGGCCTGCAACGGCAAGCAACAGAGTTGGTAAAGAAGACCACAGCAAGGAGTAAGAGGCACTGAACAGACTGCTTGTGCGAACCCCGATTAGTTGAATACACAAACACACTTCAAACTTATATATAAAAAGGCCGAATCACTGCTACGCTTGCTGGACCTTCAGTGACAGAGACACACAAGTAGTCCAAGAGATCAGGTGTGCTTGCATTTTCTTCTCGTGTTCGACTTTTGCAGACCCTTACCTTGTTTTTCTGACCTGCAGTATTTCACTGTATACCGTGGCCACAAGATGATCTATAAAGTGTACGGCTCGCCGGACAACAACAGCGGCAACACCCACATGTATTCAATGTATGCGCCCCCGAACGCGTACCTCCCGGGACAGGGCGGCAGTAGAACGATGTACGGCTACGCGGGCACGGGTGCTCACGGCAGTGGCCACCCATACGGTTATCACGCCAATCCCTCGATGGGTGTCACGTACGAATATGATGGTGCCAGCAACATGCACAACAATGGCTGTGCCTACCGCGTCAGCGGCGGCACGAATAGGCGAGACAGAGGCGGTGACGTGGTTAGCTTGCGTAACCCGTACGGGTACGATCAGCAGGCCGCATCTGACTACGAGGTGCACGACAATCAACTGAAGGCTCCTGTGGTGGTGACGCCAGCGACGGTGGTGTTGACTCTAGGAAGCGCGCGCCTATTCAGCAAACCGCCAAAGCCCATTGCATACGGCTCCCGGTGCGTCGTGCGCATCTGCGACGCATTCCAGGATGGCCGGTGCACCGCTGGCGACCGCTGCCACGATATCCACGTGAGACCCGAGTACCTGGCGGAGACGCGGATGGAGATGAGCTCGTGGCTCTTTGATCGGGAGTGCGAGTTCCGCCAGGCGACGGAGATAGACTCGGAAAAAACGTTTAGCATCTTTGTGGCGGACCTCAAGGAAGTTGTTGAGGTGCCGATCAACTCGCTGATCTTTACCAAAGGCCTTTACGTAGACCCGGCGACGCGCGCGAAACGCGCCCGCGGCGCCGGCAACCACGCCCATGTACACGCGATGATGCAGGTGCCGACAAGCTGCGGCCTTTACTCGACTGACCCACTGCAGTGCAAGTGGGAGCGGTGGTGTAATCAGGTGCACATTGATCACCGGTGGATGCAGGCAAAGAAGGCGGAGTTTGACCAGTGGTTCATAGAGCTCCAGAACCGCTACTTGTCCCTTGCGCCAGACGATACTTTCACGGTGCACGACCCGCAGCTCAAGAGCAGCATTTCCTTGCCCAAGTTCAGCATTGCAGGCTTCTCTCGCGGCCTCTTCCAGGGCTCTATGAAGAAGCTCGCTAGTGTGTGTCTGCTGTTCCAGCGCGGCAAGTGCACAGCCGGCTCGTGCTGCAATCAGATTCACGTATTCCCGCAGTACCTGGGCCTCGCGCGCGAGTTTGCAGCGTTGGAGCAGTCCCTCGATGCTCTCCCTGAGAAGCAGCGGCTGAGGCGTGAGATGGAGCTGCTGCGCGGTCCCCTGATGAAACAGGAGTTGCAGGAGAAGCGGGAGACAGCTGCGACGGAGTCCGCGTCGCTCCCCGATGTGGTGAGTGTGGCGAATGAGGGGAACCACAGTGACGCCATGGACGTCAAGGCAGCTGCCGAGGAAGACTTAGGCTCCTGTGGTGCCCTCTTTGAGCATGTACAAGTCGACGAGGACGTCGAGCCTGTCAGCCACCTCGTCAGCGCTAACACCTCCCTTACACGCCGCATGAACGCGAGCGCGCCCGACATCAGCCTTTCCGACGCGCGCCACATGAACAGCGATGGCAGTTATAGCTTCAACCCCTACGGCAGTGTCACCTCCTTGACAGATGGGTCGACGTCTTACAGCAGGTTCCCCGGCACGCGTGGCAGCGGACAGCCGATGGACGGCAACGGCTCAGTGCAGTACACGCCGGGCAGCGTGCAACTTCTCTCGACAGGCACGAAAGGCATGCGCCGGCTAGTGGCCCTCGTCTCACCGGAATCAGGCAACGGTGGGGTTGAATCTCATCGCAACGGGGACGACATGTGTATCGGTGCCCACACAGGGGACGGTGGCTGCCCCACAGGCGCCCACGACAGGGCACCGCAGGTCGCGGCCGGACATCGTAGCAACGGCGGTTACCGTGCTGTTGCCCACCCTCTTGGTGATGAGGGGTGCCGCTACGACGGCGGTGCGCACGGTGAGCAAAGCTGCTCGCTTCACCCGCTCGACTTTGACGCGAGCTGGCACTTTTCGCCTACTCCGCTGCTGGGCTTTGACGCATCGACGACAAGTACGCACCGCAACGGCTCGATTCGTGACGAGGACCCGGCTATGCACGCCCATCTCCGTCTGGCCGCCTCCAACTCTAGCTACATCTACCCCGGCTCTTCGACCACGTCGCAGCAGAACCTGCTTTCCACCCCAATGCAGCGAGGGGTGACGAGTAGCGCGACCGCTGCTGCGAAGGTCCGCCTTGCCGCCAGCGCGGCATCCTCGCGAACGCACGCGCACCGCTCGGCAACGTCGCTGCCAGATTCTTCAGCGACAAACCCCACCATGGGGGGCTCTGTCTCCTCGATCCCTACCGCGAGGCCCGCATTTGTGGGTGAGCAACTCACAGGCACCCGCTAAGGAGGGATAGTGGTCATATTGTCGAGCGATAAGGTTACCTACACGCGTCCCAACGTCCGAGAGGGTGCCGATGCACACAGGGGAAGGGGTACCACACCGCCTCTAACACAGTCCCCGCACACGCAGGCAATTTCTCCGGCTCTCTTCCGTCCTCCGGATTGACTTTGAGCTGGCCGTTTTCCGATCGTATTGGCCATCCCACCTTGTGCCGACGTCGTCGAAAACTCCCCTGTTGTGCTGGCGTCGATAGACTTTTCTGTCGGCGTGGCCGGAGGTGGGGCAGCGGGCACGTGACGCAGACTTTACAATGTCGTCTACCTAATCCCTTTTTCTCATTGTTAACTATGCCCCTGATGCCGAGGGAACACGTCAGTTCGTGGTTCCTCGCGACCCAGTGCTTCACTCTATGTGGGAGGAAGCCAGGCAGCCATCCCCCCCCTTCCCCTCTCCCCATCCCTGCCAATGCAGAGCCACTTCAGGCGGTGACCGGCATAACGGGCGCGGCTGTGAGGCGACTTGCGAGACGGTTGTGCGTAGAAGTCGAGGGCAGGGTGGCCGTGCACTCAGTTGACGGCGTCGGTGCATCGCACTGTGCCGCGTGTGTCTACGGCCGCTTCGCACCACGCGACGGGGGCCTGTGACGGGCCGGAATGGTGTTTGGCTCGTGTCGTATGTCAGAGGAAACGTGCCAAGGAAATTTCAGCCTGATGCGGAATTCTTGTCAAGAGACAGTGGCAACGCCTCCGCTCTCACTTTCCGGTATAGTCGCACCGCTGCCGCTGCGCTCTGCGTACACGGCAGAGGTGTGTCTCACGAAGCAGCGTTGATAGCGATTGCATTACGGAGGAACGATTACACAGTCGAACTCTTATGCTGGGCGTTGCTGTGTCGCGAGCATGAAAAGGCTGTTCTGTTCCGTTTCCCATCATCTTGTGTTGTGGGCATGCCCACAACCCCCCCTCCCCAACCACAAAGAGCCGTTGCTCATCGTTTGCCTTTTTCCGCGTAGCGCTCTTGCTAGGTGGGCCTCTCAGCTGCCCGTGAGTTCACGATGATGCATTTGACAGTAGCCTCTTTATTATTGTTTGTTGTCGGGAGGTTGCTCCGGCTGAGCCTCGTCTTACTACCGCTGGATTGTCGCACGCGCTCTATGCGTTGGTTTGCCCCATGTGATGGTGACGCGTGTATTTGTTTTTTCCTTTCTGCACCTCTCTCCCCCCACTCCTCACTCCGCCCTGCACCACCGGCTTTCGGTTGTCTTGCTCACCTCGATCGTCTATGGTTTCTGGTCCCTTTCTGGGAGTTGGGGCACGCGTAGAAAAGGCTATACAAGCGCGTGTGCGTGTGAGGGGCCATGGGGGGGGTAGAAAGCTCAGGAGCACACTTGAAGTTCAATATTAAGGCAGGTGACTGCAATCGTTTACGGTGTAAAACGGCGAACGGTGGGAATAGTGATGACGAACGGCAGCTGGTGGGGGATTATTTTCATATCTCTGTTATTTTTATAACAACACTTCTTATGTATGGTCGAGGAACATGCGTGGCCAAGCCGCGCCGGCACGCCCCCCCTTCCCCCCTGCCCACGCTCCTCTCTCCCCTCCCGTGGCATCGACGGGAAATGGCAGGTGAAGGCAGCGAGCCCCCCTCTCCCTCCCCCACACAGTGCATGGGTGCGACGTGCGCGGCCTTTCCTCCACCCGGCCGGGCGGGTGCGATGAGGCACGGGTGCCGGAGGCAGGACGAGAGCGCCGCGAACGGCACTGCGGAGCCCTCCCGGCTGCGGCGTGAAGGGTGCCCGCACCGCCTTGTGGCATGCGGCGGCAGGGCGCTGCGTCCTAGAGGGCCCGGATGTAGCCGCTGCGCCACAGGAGGCGGGTGCGCGTACTTTGACGGACGTGTTCATGGTATAGCAACGGATCGGAACGAGAACGATTTTTTTTTCGTGTATTTGTTTCCGCTCTATTCTTGCTGGCTTTACAGACATCTCTCTTTTTCTGTCTAGCAGTGCGTGCGGGAGAACATAAAACACACAAAAAAACGAATGTCTTTATGTGGTCTGTTTTCGTTGGGCGTAGTCTTCGCTCTCTCATTTTTTCTGTGGTGTGCGGCCCTCCGCCGCTTCGTCCTCACCGCGCTTTTTTTTCCTGGTGGCTCTTGCGCCAAATCCTGTGCGTGTCTCATGTGCTCCACGTCGGCCTTTCCATGCTGTTGGCTTTTGTTTTTTCTCTTTCGCTCGCAGCCCGTTGCTATTATGAGATCGATGATCTCAGGAACGCCTTTTTTTCTCGCTGGTACACGTCATGGTCACACGACTTCTGACGGTTATTCATTGGTGGAGGTTGTGGTAGAAATCTGGAACGGTGTTTTTTTTTGTTTGCTTGTTTGCTCGTTTCATCGTGTGTATCGAAGCGTACTTTACCATCGTATCCCACACCTCTCTCGCGGTGAGGAGCGTCTACATATCACAACGTTAATGGAGTCTCTTGACTACAGACCGTGTGTGTGCTTCACAGCAGCGTAGCAAGGCCGACGCGGAACAGAATGAGGGCGAACCACGGCAGAAGAGCTATACGTGATTTGCGGTCTTCGGCAGAAAAGAGATCCCATCACCGCCGAACAACGGTCCGGCGCTAGCGCCTGCTGGAGGTGTCGAGTTCAGTGGGGAATCTGAGGCGGTTTCACACGGATCGCGAGAGTAAGCATCAGCACCTCTTCTTCCGTGTTCTTCACTTCCTCCTCGTCCGCGCTTTGAGTCCTTGTCTTTGAGTCTCTGTTTGTTGCTTTCGGCTGCTGTGTACGTGAGGCGGTGTATCCGTTTGCGTGTCTGTGTGTTTGTCTCATGCTGAGCCCCCACCGCTCTTCTTCCTCTACTTGAGCTTCTCTCACTAACATGTCATAACGTTTTTTTTGTTTGCCCCCCGCCCCTCTCCTCTTCCTCCTCCTCCCTCCCCACACCTGTGTGACTCCACCCCATCTCACTCGTGCTCTGTTTCTGTTCAGGTTCGCAGGTGTGCATCTGCAGATGTGTGGAGCCCTTCCCGCACCGGTTCGAAGGAGGTGCAGCTGCTCTTCATTTTCGTTTTTGTGTTCACACACACACACACATAAAAACACACATATAAAAACACACATAAACATGCAGGCCAGCAGACAGAAATGGTATGGACGACGGCAGCGGCACGGGAGAAAAGAAGCGATGCACCATGCCAGCAGCACGGAGAAGCCCGTAGACCTTTGTTTTGCTTGTTTTCGTTTGGTCTCGCGTTCGCCACCTCACCTTCTTTT
>NC_018324.1:302578-316448 GCF_000234665.1 Leishmania mexicana MHOM/GT/2001/U1103
ATTTTTTTTGTTTTCTTCGTCTCAGCGAAGGCGATGTCATACATGTTTTGCGCGCTAGCGTGGTTTTGCCGATGCTGGTGTTTGTGCGTGCGTGTGTGCGTGTTGCGTAAGAGATCTTCTGTGATGGCGACATGGGGTGGGTGGGTGAGTGGCTGAGGATTGTTCGTTTTCTTCTAACGCTGCCATCTTCTCTTCGAGCCGTTTTTTTTTTTAATTTGACTTTGTTGTTATCTTTTTTGTTGTTCTCCAGCTTACATGTGCATGTGTCTCTGTGCTTACTACACAGATGTGCTCCTCTTTCCCTTTCGTTTTCCTTCGCCTTGCACTTCACGTCACCATCAAAGCATGTTTCTTTATTCTTTATATGCCCGTATATCATGCGCGTCTTTTCCTTGTTGTATGTGTCTCATTGGCACTTTTTCTTTTTCTTTTGTGTGCGTGTCTGTCTGTGTGTCTGGCTGCCTCAATGCATCCCTCTCACTCTTGCCCCATTCGTTCTCGTTGTTCGTCTCTCGCCCCCCCCCCTCTGGTGACGAGGGAACACATCAGTTCGTGGTTCATCGTGGCCCAGTGCTTCACTCTATGTGGGAGGAAGCCAGGCAGCCATCCACCCCCTTCCCCTCTCCCCATCCCTGCCAATGCAGAGCCACTTCAGGCGGTGACCGGCATAACGGGCGCGGCTGTGAGGCGACTTGCGAGACGGTTGTGCGTAGAAGTCGAGGGCAGGGTGGCCGTGCACTCAGTTGACGGCGTCGGCGCATCGCACTGTGCCGCGTGTGTCTACGGCCGCTTCGCACCACGCGACGGGGGCCTGTGACGGGCCGGAATGGTGTTTGGCTCGTGTCGTATGGCATTGTGAACACACTGCCGCGACAAAGTGGTTTCTCCGCGACCTTCAGCGCGCGTCACTGGGTTGCGCCCTGTGCGATATGCTGTGTTGCAATGTGTAGTGCTCTGTTGTCTCCCACGGCGGTGGTGAGTTAGGAACTTATTCGTTTGCTCGTTTGCGAATGAGCAGGGGTGCTGGGAAGGCGAGCTGGCGCTTGTCGCCGGTTCCCCATTCTGACTTGGTGTGTGCTGCGCTCTTCTTTTATCTCTTCTTTTTTTCTTCTTTTTTTTCTTGTGTGTCCGTCTCGATGATTTTCAAGGAAGCAGTTGAAAGCGTTTTACATATGAACACGGTTCAGGAGGCCCGATCGGGCGCATGTGTCTAGGAGGCATGTACCCGCCTGCCTCCTCTTCAACTGCCAGGAAGAGGAGCAAGTACGCAGAAAAGGAGTGGGGGGAGGGTTAACGTGCGCCAAAGGCCACGCTATTCTCCCTCATACGCTCTGCGAGTTACCGCCGTCACCGCTGCAAGGCGAGAACGTCGTGCGAACGGCCCACATGAAAGCAGCGCGAGGGCAGGGGTTGTAGGTGACATGATAGGACTACAGCTTTTCGCGTCATCTACTCCATGCTTTGTGCCTTACTTCCCCTTGACTTCGCTCTTGTTCTTCTCACGCGTGGCCTTCTTCACCCCCAAGCCCCCCTCCCACACACACACACCTCACCACGCAGCTCACTCAACAACTTAGTACCGTCCATCTCACGCTCCGATTTTTCCTCTCCCTGCACTACCACGCCCACAGACAACTATTTCACGGCTGCTTTTCAGAGAGTGCGTGAAGCCGAAGGTGCCAAAGGTGTGAATGCGCGTCGCTGTTCGTTGAGCCGCCAACGACGGCGCACCTACTGGTGTGATTTCTCGACTTCCCGCCCTCCTCATTCTCCTGCCCCTTCCTTTATCGTCGTGTTGCTGGCTTACAGCTTTGAAGGAGCCATGTGGAGTGCAGGAGTGGACGTGGGCGGCAGGGAGGTACAGGTGCGTCTCCCCCCTGGGGTCTATCGCGCCGCGTATTCGGTACCTCCGACAGATACTGACGCTGGCACGAATTGCGCTTCAACTGCGGAGATGCCACCAAAAGATGTCACGAAGACCCTCTCTGACGCGCGGAGCCGCTTTCATCAACTTCGAGACCTGCGACGGGAGCTCAGTGGCCGCCCTCTGCCAAACACCGGCGGCTTGTCCGCAACAGCGGCACCGGCAGTGCACGCATCGTCTGCATTCCCCTCAACAGCACCGCCCACGACTACCCTAGCTCAGACCTCGCTTTCTGTCACATGTACGCCATCCGCTGCCTCCTTTGGCCTTCCACTCGACCGGCTCTCGGCGGATGATCCGGCCACGCGGTCTGTCTTGCGCACCGCCGCAGCGGAGCGTGCACTGCGTCTGCAACAGGCCGAAAACGATGAGTTGAAGCGAGCGATGCTGATGCAGCAACAGGAGACTGCCCAAATGCAGTGCTTGATCGATCGTCTCTCCTCCGAGCTCACCGAAATGCGGGAGACGGTGCTGCGGCAGACGGCCACCATGAAGTCGCTGGCGGCCGAAATGGAGCGCCGAGATGCGTATCACTTGATCAAAGAGAAGCGCAGCAGCCAAGCGGCGGCGTTGGCGGTGGCGACTGCAAACGCCTCGTCGGGCACCTTGTCTTCGCAATCCTCGTTAAGCCACCAGCACCGACTCGAGCAGCAGGTTGAGCAGCTCACGAAGGAGAAGGCAGAGTTGCAGCAGCAGGTGAGCCACGCTGGAAAGCTGAGGAGCACGCCGGCGATCGAGGTGATCGACAAGGACGATGATGCGATGGCAGAGGGAAGCGGGGCTAACAGGTGGATTTCATCTGCGCGCGTGGAGTTGCAGAGGTTGGTGCAGGCCCTCGGTGCCATACTCCGGGCTGGCGCTTCGCCTCTTGCGCACTTCGGCGCGGATTCTGAACCTGTTTACGAGTTGGAGCTGAGTTGCGTTACCCGACAGGCCCCTCTTCGCACACATCGCATCCCCGATGACGACGCGCCTGCACCAGGGAACGTAAACTCTGTCGTCTGTATCTGCGGCCCATACAATATGCGCGATGTCGTTCTGCGCGTTCAAACAGCGAGGGAGAATGCGGGTTCACTGCTGCGGCGCTCTCACAGGCTTGAGGAGGTGCCTGTGCAAAGTCAAAGGAGTTGCGTGTTGTACGCTATGCGAGATACGTGCAGTGTTGTGAGGATCTGCTTGTACGAAGGAGTTGCTAAGACTGAGGTCGACACAGGTGAATCTTGTAGCACTGAGTCACCCGCGCCTGCTGCCACAGCAACCGTTGCCGTGCAAACCTTGATCGCCACAGCCCTTGCCAGTAGCCGAGACCTAGAGACGATGCATGCCATCTACAACGTACACACGGTCCACCTTGCTGATGACAAGGGCACACTGCGCGACACCGTCACATTCCGGGTTCGAGTCACGGAGGTGCAGCACCGGCGTTACAGCGGGTACAGAGGGATCAACTGCAGCGACAACGATCTCGATGGCCGTCGACGTGCGTCACCGTTCCCGTCACCTGGAGCACTTGACCCCGGTGGTGTTAGAGTCCGCGAGAGAAGCGCGACGCCACTCAGCAGTGCTGATGCTGGCTCAGCGGAAGCTGAGAGCGTCACCAAAAGCTTGCATCGTGGGCAAAGTCGTGGGCCTATGCTCTCCCCCTCCCGCAACGACGAAGCCACGCCTATCAAAGGACAGCGCCTCTTTGCGCACTCGTCGTTGCCGTGCTCAACGACACCACCCGCCGCCACCGACGATGCCAACTCACGCGGCTCCCCAGTGGACGCGAACGGCATACTTGAGCAGGTGGAGCCGCAAACGAAGCCACTGCCAGCACTCCTGACTCCCTCGGAGGACTCCAAGAAGGCGGTGACTCGTGCAGCGGCACCTATCTCCGCTAGCGAGTCTAAGACCCGCGCAACGCTCGACGGAGCTAACGAGTCACAGATCACGGATGATTTGGCGTCTGCGGCGGCGAAGACTACGGCACTGCTGCCCTTGCATGACACACCAGTCCCCATGTCGCCACGCGTCGCCGTGTCGTCTGACCCTCCTTCGACGGTAGGGGTTCACCCCACTCCCAGTGCGCCCAGCCTGTCTTGGCCACCGCCACCGCCTATGGCCGTCGTGCCCACTCCACCGCCGTCGTCGATACCGACCGCGACGCCCCCTGCTGCCGCCGCCTGTGCGATGCGGATACGGATTAAAGAGGTGCGCTCTCTTCACGAGGACTGTGATGACGACGTGGTGGAGAACATGCTGGAGCACTGTTCTCTGCAGGTGGTCGTCCGCGTAGATGGCGAACCCGTTTTCACCGCGCCAACGCGACGAGACGCGTCGCATGCGGTGTGGAGTGCCGAGGAAGGCAGTTTCACCCACACGCTCTCGAGTGGGCAGGAGGTACACTTCGAGGTCCTTCATGGCGACAAGACGCGAGGCCGAGCAGTGCTGCCCGTTTCAGAGATCCTGAATGTCAGTGGCGAGAAAGATTTGACCTTGTTCTCCGTCAGCGGCGGTAGGCCTTGTGGACTGCTGACAATGGCCTTCGAAGGATCTGTGTAGGCAACTCACGTGACGTGTGCATACCACCACCCATACGTGCACATGCAACCGTTCGAGTTCATAGATTGCGCTTGCAAACGCGAAGAAGAGGGAGAGCGGCGTGCGTTGAGCGGGTTGGTGATGCTGCTGGATGCATTTTTTTTGTACTCTTCTTCGTACCTCCCTGCTTTGCACGTCCCTGTCCCCTCTTCCACGGTCTGTGTAAAGTTGCATCGCCGACGTTCTCGCTCCATATCTCGCCGTACATGGGCGCGGGCGTGCCTAGAGGTGCAGCAGGGAAGGAGGAGGGGCGTGCGATAGGTTTCATTGGCCAGAGTCGCCATAGAACTGCTTTTCGTGGCAGCATCGGGGCCTCGAATGAGACTACAACGCCATCACTGTCGTGATATCGAGAAGCCGACAAAGCAAATACAGACACACATCGATCGACGGATCGTAGCGCAACTCACCACCTCACGACACACTGCATGAGTGTATGTGTGTGTGTGCTCATGCACGGCGATACACTATCAGGCGCTTTTCGCCTTCTCCAGTCACCTGTTTCCCACGCGGTATCTGCAATGTGAGAGCAGGTTAGACCGAGCTACGGATTCACATAGCTGTGGCTTGCGGCATCGTCCCGCCCATTTAAGGGCCGCCTGTATCCTTTACAACATCTTCGCCCACATTTCTCCTCTTCGCTGTTTTTCATCATACTTGGTGCCGCCTGCCATGCACTTTGTGCCTCCCACCCGTCCCTGTGACGATTCAAAAGGAAGTGGGGAGCTCGTACGGTAGCACCCAGAATCCCGCGGTTCTGGCCGCCTTTCTTCCCCCGCAAAGAAGCGTTTCGTTTGGCTCCCTTGTTGCAGAGCGGGGAGAGTGGGAGCCCCGCCGGCGCCTTCTTCACTTCTCTTCCATTCGCTCGCTCCGTCTTGCGCTCTGTTTCTCATATCGCCCCTTTCACAGACCCGCTGCCTCTGCGTACCTGGCCAGTGGCAGTGTGCGTGTGTGTGTGCAGTCTTCGGCACTCGAACAAACGACTGTCACCAGGAGATCTCGCCATCCCGACGCGAGCCTTCGACCGTGCTTGTGGAGAACGTGGAAGACGTGTCATTATTGTTGGCTAACGCAAAAGGAAACTTAAAGCAGTCGTCGTTTGTGGTACGAAGTGCGTGTCCGTGACGCACTGACCGGCAGTCTCTGTCGCTCGTCCTCTGTTCCTCTGCTTCTACCTTCTTCCTTTGTGGGTGCCTGTGTGCTTGCGTGTGGGTGGAGCGCATCCGCGACGAGAGGATAGGGCGGCCACACAGTCTTAATCACTTCATTGCTGTGCTCTGCTTTTTCCGTTGGCGACGGCTCGGCCTACTAGCCATCCTTTTTCACTGCCTCACCAACGTCATTGCCTCTGGCGCGACCTTGTACGTCAAGTCTCGCCCCCCCCTCGTGGGTGAGCACGTGCGATCCTTTTTGTTGTTGTTTGGTGGGCTGCTTGGTTCCCTTGTTTTAGTACGTCTTCCTTGTGCAGGCGCATTGTGCCTCTTCCCTCTTCCGCTTTGTAGTGTTCTGTTTTTTTTTTTATCGGGGGGTCTCGATCTTTCTCCCCCGATTTAGCTCACCGCCTGTTGGTCCCGTTGTACGATTATTTGTGTGCCGTAAAGGTCGATTCCCCCCCCCCGTCTACAGCCGTTACACTGCGCACACACACACACACACACAGAGAAGTACGAGGACGGGCAAAGCCACAGCAACGGAGGTAGCCACACCTTTCGGCAACGTGAAGGCACAGAGAAATCACTGTGCAGCTCGCTCAGCTGCCTTCGTGTATTTTCCGGTATTGCCTCGCTATCCTTTGTATATGCGTCGCTCCTGCTCTGGTGTTTTTTTTATTCAGCGCTTCTGGCTCCTTTTTAATCGTGTGCTCTTACGTTCGTTCAGCATCAGCAGACGCCAAGTAGTCGTGCGTGTCGCACAGCTACCACATAGTTGGCGGGGGAGGCGACGTGGGGACGCCTTGCGCATGCGCTTTGTTTTTTTTTTTCAAAGCCTTGCGGTTTCCCAGTGTGACCAATAATGTCTCGACTGAAAATAAACCTTGACGCCATCGAGCGCGATGGTGCTAGCGCGACAGAGGGCTTCTGCGCCGACGGCGTCCGCATCGGCTCGCTTCTAGTGTCGTCTGAGGGAGTACGGGATAATCAGGGCAACTTGTGCGTGCTGTCTCTCAGTGACCTTGAGGTGGTTCCGGAAACGGAGGGCGGCTTCTTAGGCAAAGGCAGCAGCGGCTCTGTTCGCCGCGCGGTTCACCGGGGCAGCAATAAGGTGGTCGCCCTCAAGGAAATCAAAGTGACAGGGCAGACGCACATCAATGAAATTCGACGAGAGCTCGAGACGCTGCACGCTGGCGACTTCGCAACGCCGTACCTCGTCAGTTTTTACGGTGCGTTCGCACATGAGGGGTCCGTCTTCATCGCGATGGAAGCGATGGACGGCTCTCTGCACGAGCTATACAAACCCGTCCCACCACCTGTCTTGGCGTGCATCACGCGACTGATGCTGAAGGGGCTCACGTACCTGCATCGTAACCGCCATCTCATTCATCGCGATTTGAAGCCCAGCAACGTCCTCTACAACAGCCGCACCGGCGACATCAAGATATCCGACTTTGGTGTGAGCTCTAATCTGGAGTGCACCAAGGCAGATGCCCACAGCTTTGTTGGCACGGTCACGTACATGAGTCCTGAGCGGCTTCGAGGCGAGCACTACTCGTACGGAGCCGATATATGGTCTCTGGGGCTCGTTGTCGCAGAGCTGGCGGTGGGGGTGTGCCCGTATGCCGGTTTGCGCGGCGGCAGCAGCGAGGCGCGCTTCTGGGCACTGTTACAGCATCTCAACGGTGACGGTACGGCGCTAGAGCTACCGCCGGAGATGGATAGCGACCTGGCTGACTTCATAAGCGCGTGTGTCGTGAAATCCCCTGACAGGCGGCCCACGTGCACTGAGTTGCTCCGTCACCCGTTCATTGTGAGATACACAGGTGCGGCGCCAGAGGCGGAGGCGAAACCGTTCTCGACCACCACTCCCACTGTTCTTGCTCCTGGAGGACTCTCTTCGCTGCTGAATCGCGCCTCGCCTGCGGCAGGGTCAGCCTTGCCCCTTGCCAGCGAGGGGGGTACGCCCAAGGCTACTTCGCCATCTCCTGCGCCGGTGTCGCCGCTGACGCTTTCGTGTCCCCTTGAGCGGCACGACGGCGAAACGGATGCTGATATCGCAGACCGAACCGTCGTTGCGCGATGGATCCACGCTGTAATGAAACGGGCGGTGTTGCACAAAGCGAGAGGGCACGGGCGCGAAGAGCTGCACCAGGAGCCACTTGCTGCCGTGTCGGCGTCCGTGGCCACAGATTCGGGTGAGGGAGGCGGGGCGGCGGGCGTTTCTGCGGCTAGCTTAGACAATGGACAGGCCGCACAGCATAGGGAGTTCCGCGCCGAGAGGAATCTAGATGGGCACTCGGGTGATGGTGGCAGTGCCCCTGTGGAGGAAGATTGCACCGCTGGCGTACGCTCTCTCACGTGTGACGACCTGCGGTGGACCTCCACGGGTGAACCGTCTGTCAACCTCGATGATGAACTAAACAGGCTTCTCTTCTGAAACAGGTCCTTGCTCTTGTCAGCTTGGCGCGGTCTTGCTTCCTCATGTTTTTTTTTCCCGCTGCACTCGTGTCGTCAAACGTAAAAAAAAATAATGCAGCACAATGAGCCCAAACGAGCTGTCGAAGAATCGATGGGCACAAGGGGACTGTAGCTTGACGTTGGTTGAGCACTAAACGGAAACCGTATGCTCCGTCGCCTGCTCATCGTGACACATATTCGCCTACAGCGACGACCGCGCCATCACCGTAGGAGGGCCACAAGGCACTGCCAAAGGCGTTCGATCGTGCCTGAGAGGGTTCTGTGGGACACAAAAAAAATGAATCATGAGGGGCACACATCCACACCCTGTCCGGCATGCTCATCTGCACTGTGCGACAGGAGAGCTTGTCACTGGCCATCCTCCTCGTGATTGTCTTTTGTTTTCTAAAAAAAAGAGGATCATGATTGTTTGGTGGCCAATGTACCTTGGGCGTGCAATGTCGCCAAAAAAGAAACGCGCGACGGCGTGAGGGGTTATGCTTTTGGGGCTTTGTTGTGAGAAAGAATGGCGGTGTTGTTGTGCGTCACGCTCCTTATATTTATGCTTTCTTTGTGTGTTTCGCTGTTGAGGGAGGGGAGGGTGAGGGGAGGAATAGTTTTGTCCGCGACCTTTCGCTTCTGCAGCTCTCTCACGCTCTTTCCATCGCTCTATTTCGATCTCCGCCTCTTCATTTAATTTCGTTTCCTCGCTTCGATCCCGGCAAGCGGTATTGCTTCCGTCTCTTGCTCGACCGTCTCTCTGTCTTGTTCTCGCTGTTCAACTCATCAGGGACCCTCGACTGAAAAGTACAACAACGAAAACCTGAAAGGGTGATACCATGGCGCAAGACACAATCCGTCGTTCGAACGCGACCTTTTTTTTTATTCGTCGCGTTGTTTTCTGTGCTTTCTCTCTTTTTTTTCTTTCTCGTTGGACAGCCGTCGAGAAGAGGAAGGGGGACGAAGGTGACGGAAGGCAGCTCTGCTGTGATTTCTGTGTGTGTGCTTGTGTGTGTGATCTTCTTCGCTCTCCAGCTTACATTTTTTTATTGTGTCTTTCTTCCATGCTTTGACTTTTTTAAATATATATATATATTTGTTTCTGTGTGTATGCGTATGTATGTATGTGTGTCTGCACAGGCGGGTAGGACCTCTCCGCCTTTCTCGGACTGGCACTGTTTTTTTTCCTTTCCTTTTTTCTGTTGTTGCTTTTTTTTTGGATTTAGCGCGTAAGGAACATCTGCCGACCTTACCACTACCGTGCTTCCCTTCTCTTCCCCTTGTTCTCATCATTTGTGGCGGTCTCCCACTTTTTTGCGCTTCACTTTCATCATGCGCGGCACTCTTCTGCTGATGTGCCGCTGCCCCCCTCCCCTCTCCCCTCTTCCTCCCCCTCTGTTTTTGTGTTTTGGTATTTTTTTTCTTATTTGTCCCCGAAGCCTCTCAGCACCTTTTTGTATGTGTATGAGTGCTTATAGCCGACTTCGTTTGTGTCACTTCTAGCGAGGGATCGTATGGCGCGGTCGGTATGCATAATGATAGAAAATGGTTGTGAGCGCTGTTGTTGTTTGGACGCACCTCGCTCTGCATGTCTCTTATCCTTTACTGTTCCTTTACTGTCAACCCTTTTCTATCTTTCCGTTCTCTCTCTCAGCTTCTGTAGGTCGCTCTGCATGCTGGTCTGTCTTTCCACTTCGCCATGTTCCCCTCGGTTCTCTTGTGTGTGTGTATTGCGGTTGCTCATCTCCGGACCAGTTTTGCCACAGACACCTTTACTGCGCGAAGAAAAAAAGGAGAGACGGGCCTATCGAAAACCGTTTTATCTTCCATTATTAATACGCATCGTTGTTGTATCTAATTCCCGCGTGCGGCGTTTTATGTGTGGCTCTCTCCCTCCTCTCCTGTCCTCTCCTCAGCCTTTCCCGTGTGCGATTGTGCGCGTGTAATTTAGTTGTCCTTCGCTGTCGTTAGTCTGTTTTTTTTTCTTGTTAATGCTCTCCCTGTCTTACCTGTTCACCAGTACGTCTCGTGCCCTCTCAATCCTCTGACCACGTCGTCTTTTTATTTTTATTTTTGCTTGTGTATTTTCTGGGACTGCAGCGAGACACCTCTCAGCGCAGTTCACTGGATCGCTCTCTCACACCCGAGGCCCAGGCAAAAAATTTTCCTTTCATCAACCTGTCCATTCTTCTTCAAAACACTGGTCGAACGCCATTCTTGCCCCGGCCCGTCACAGGCCCCCGTCGCGTGGTGCGAAGCGGCCGTAGACACACGCGGCACAGTGCGATGCGCCGACGCCGTCAACTGAGTGCACGGTCACCCTGCCCTCGACTTCTACGCACAACCGTCTCGCAAGTCGCCTCACAGCCGCGCCCGTTATGCCGGTCACCGCCTGAAGTGGCTCTGCATTGGCAGGGATGGGGAGAGGGGAAGGGGGTGGATGGCTGCCTGGCTTCCTCCCACATGGAGTGAAGCACTGGGCCACGATGATGTCGGCCACCTCACCATAGTGCCAGGGTTCCGTGCGTACTCTTTGAGAGAATCCAGAAACCTGCAGCCGACCCCGTGCCGAAGGGACTTGAAGTTACGAGGAGTTGTGTGTTGACTTAGTGCGATTCGTATCGGTGATGTCACCAATCATTTCGTACGGGACGAGCAGAAGAGGAGACCATCATTTCTCTCCTTCATTTCTTCTCTACTCCACTTTTATCAGGTACCGTGTTGATCGCCGAATGACAGTCTCGAGGGGCCACTGCGTCGCTCATAACACCAGTTTGTTGGGCAGCACCGAAGAAGGTAATTGCGTTCGTTTGACGGTTCCGTTTTTTTTTTTCCGTTGTTGGTTCGCTGCACTCCTTTGTGCTGTCCTCGTTTGCTTTTGTTGTCTCTTGAGATCCAGCATTCCGGAAATCCGGATCACTGGCATACTCACACAGAAACACAGGCAATATGCAGAGAAACACTCAAGGTAGCATGGCAATCCCTCTGCCGTGTGCTTTACCGACTCCTGATTGTGCAGGGGTGCCCCTAATCTTCTCTGTAGTGTACCACTGCTCTCTTCTTCCTTCTCTGCACACACACACACACACACACACACACACACTCACGCTCGCGGTGAGCGCACCATCACGGGATACACGTCGGGTTCTCGCAGTCTCAACTCCTCCGCACCATTCGACACACATGGAAAAGGAGGCTTTGCGCAGGGCTCAGCAGGCATCGCGGGCGGCGTTCCTACGAAAGGAGGCGTCTCAACGTCAAAAGGCAGCCAACACCGTTGTTGAGCAAAAGCTGAGGGACATCGAGCAAGGCATCGTCCCGGCATCTGTGGTCGAGGCGGACTTTTTGCTGCACCGCTCAGCTGAGGTGAATACAGCGAGCGAGCTGTTTGACGTCGCGCGCCGGCGTCAGGCCCTCGCTGGCGAAGGCGAAGCCTTGGATCGATGGGGCGAGCTGGCCGCGGAGCTGCAGAGTCACCCGCACTCATCCACATCTCCCACCGAGACATTTAAGGTTGCAGAGGAGGCGTGCAACATCCGTGATGCTGGCGTGGTGTCTGCGCCGGCCTCGGCGGCGGTGGTGGACGCGACATCACGACCCCTCTCCTCTGCAGGGTATGTGGCTATGAGTGAGGCAGAGGTGGCGGAGCGAGTGGCAAAGCACGCCTATGTGCGGGAGAAGACGTTTACCGAGCTCCAGGAGGATCGTGCGGCTGCACTGCAAGGCCAAAAGGAGCGACTCCAGCAGCAGCGCAGAAGTCTGCCAATGTACCAGGCGCGAGAGGAGCTGGTGAAGCTCATTCGCGACAATCGCGTGGTGATCATTGTGGGTGAGACCGGATCGGGCAAGACGACGCAGCTGCTCCAGTATCTCTATGAGGAGGGTTTCCACCTGGGCCCGAAGGCGCGAGAGCGGCTGCTCACCACCCCGGCAGGGACTGCTGCTTCCTCGAAGGTGAAGGCTGAAGCTAATAGCGAAGGCGATCGTGCAATGGTGGACGAGGAGCAGGAAGAAGAACTCCGACTGATCTGCACGCAGCCTCGACGAATTGCTGCGATTAGCGTTGCAGAACGCGTCGCTCAGGAGGTCGGGTGCCCGTGCGGCAGCGTTGTGGGGTACAAGGTGCGTTTCGATGACAAGACGGGCCCCCTCACCCGCATCCTCTTCGTTACAGACGGCATGATGCTGAAGGAGTTCACAAACGACCCCGATCTGTCCTCGGTCGGGGCCATCATGGTCGACGAGGCCCACGAGCGTTCTCTGAGCACCGACATCCTGCTCGGCCTCCTGCGCGACGTCATTCGCCGCAACCCGAACCTCAAAGTCATCGTTGCCAGTGCCACCATCAACGCCGAAAAGTTCAGCGACTTCTTTGATAAGGCGCCGGTGTTCACCGTGAGCGGACGCACCTACCCAGTGGAGCTCTTCTACTCAGACGAGCCGGTGGCGGACTACGTGACGGAGTCGGCCCAGACGGTGCTGGGCCTGCACCTGTCCAAGCCTCTGCCCGGCGACGTTTTGGTATTCCTGCCGGGCCAAGACGCGATCGAGACGTGCGCGGAGACCCTTCAATCGTACGTGGCCGAGGCGAAGGGCCACCTGCGGCCGCTTCTCATTCTCCCGATTTACTCTTCAATGCCACCAAAGGAGCAGGCCCGCATCTACGAGCGCACGCCGCCCGGTACGCGCAAGGTGGTGATCGCGACAAACATTGCCGAAACGTCCATCACGATTGACGGTGCCGTGTACGTGGTGGACTGCGGACTGTGCAAGCAGGACTACTACAACCCGCAGGCGATGGTGGAGGAGCTGCGGGTGGTGCCGACGTCGCAGGCAAGTGCAACGCAGCGCGCGGGGCGAGCCGGGCGAACGCAGCCAGGTGAATGCTATCGCCTCTTCACAGCCTACACCTTCCACAACGAGCTGCCGCCAGAGACGATACCGGAGATTTTGCGGTGCTCGATGAGTGCCGTGGTTCTACAGCTCAAGGCGCTCGGCATTCACAACCTTCTCCAGTTCGACTTTCTTGATGCGCCGTCGACGGCATCGCTGGAGCGAGCGTTAGACCACCTTTTCCTGCTCGGGGCAATGAAGGCGGATGGCCGGCTGACTGTCACGGGGCGGCGCATGGCTGAGTTCCCGCTGGAGCCGTCTCTAAGCAAGTGCCTGATTCGGGCGTGCGCGCTCGGCTGCGGGCGACACATGGCCATGGCAGCCGCCATGATCACGCTGGACTCCATCTTCGTTAACACCCGCGATGCCAAGGAACGGCAGCACATCAAGAGCGCCAGAGAGCATCTTTTTGGCTTTGGTAACGGCGATGTGACGGGCTACATCCGGCTCATGGAGGAGTGGCTGCGCGCGGGCCCGCGTGCTGGCGAGTTTTGCCGCTCCAACTGCATCAACGCGCGCTCGATGCTACGCGCACGGGATGTACTGGACCAGATTTTGAAGACGTTCGACCGCATCGGCCTTGATGTGGAGCGTGTGCCTTCCAAGAGCCGCAACGACGGAAAGTACCTCGACGACGAAGACGATGCGCTTGAGAAGGCGCTGAGCGCAGCCGCGAATCAGATCGACGTGGAGGCCGTTACTAGGGCGCTTCTGTCTGGGTTCTTCTTCAACGTGGCGAAACTAGAGGCGGACAAGTGGTCGTACTTGGTCGTCCGACCGATGGACACCAGCGTGCCAACTGGGGCGAAGAGGCTGGAGAGCGCGGGCGCAGCAGAAACCTCCGTTGCCGAGATCCACC
>NC_018324.1:316548-323100 GCF_000234665.1 Leishmania mexicana MHOM/GT/2001/U1103
GTACTCGTCATGCATCTCTGTCCAACTCCTCCTGTCCCTACTCCCTCTCTCGTTTGGTGTTTGCCTCTTCGTCCTTGTCTTCTCAAGGTTGCGCGCTCCCATGGGTTACGAGGTTTATGTGTAGTATGCTGCGGCGCACGTTATGCCGTCGCATGATGCAGCTGCATGCGCAGCCCACCCCAAACCCGCTCTGCCACTCCTTCACTATCCCGGCGGACAGCTTTGAGAGCTTTGTGCCGCAAGGGCAGTCGTGCGAGGTGGCACACCGCGGCCTGGCGTGGGTGCACCCGCTCTCCCAAGGACTCTTTGAGCAGTACTCGCAGGAGGTGATGAGCGTCTTTATCGCCCCTCGGCACGTGTCCATCTCCGTGTACACGAATGTGGAGTGGTCTAAAATCGAGTGGAGCATCAGCAGCTTCCTGGGGCACTACCTCATCTTCAATAATACGTGCATCTCTCCTGCAAAGGAGTACACTCTCATCGAGGATGACCTAGAGCTGAAGGACACCGACTCCGAGGTGCTACAATGCATCAAGGAGCTGCTGCGGGAGCAGGTGCGTCCGATGGTCCAGCGCGACGGAGGCGACGTAAAGCTGCTGAACTTCAACGAGAAAACGGGTGTTGTGTCCCTTGCGATGCTTGGTGCCTGCAAAACGTGCCCCTCGTCGCAGAACACCCTCAAGGACGGTATCGAACGCGTCATGAAGCACTTTTTGCCCGAGGTGACAGAGGTGATCGAGGACAAGGAGCACCAGTTCTACGAGGACTACGGGCTTCTTTTCGACTCAGAGAAGGCGCTCTTCAAGGAGGCCGCGCGACTAGATCGAGAGCGGCAGGCGCACCTTCGACACAAGCTAACCCCCACGGTTCTCTCCTATGACGCTCTCAACGAACCGGATGGCGATTGAGTGCTGCAGAGACGTGTGTGTGTGTGTGCATGTGTGTGCCTTCATGCTTACACGAAAGTGTTTGCTCAAGTGAACCGCTCTGCGCTGGGGCGCCACCGTGCACGCCGTCGCTGCGCACAATGTTTTGATCCGTTTCGCTTTTTGCGTGTTGTCTGGACTTTGTTTTATCGCTTTGGCGCTTCTTGATCGCAACTTGCACTGTTGTGCGGCCGGCTTCCCTTCCGTGACGGGGGGGGGAAGAGGGCAACATCTACTACCGCCCCCTCCCCCTCCTCCTCCTCTCTCCCCTTGCGCTCCGCATTTTGACCGATCAGCGAAAAGGCGTTGAAGCCGAACACACCAAAAGCCCCCCCCCCGAAAGATCAAGAGCGCCTCACCTCAGCTCAAGCAGGGCAAAGAGGTGTATGTATGGGTGTATGCTTGTGGGTGTATCGGTGCGCATCAGAAGGGCACACGCACGCATAGACGCGCACGTCGAATGGGGTGTTGTGACAGCGACCGAGCAGCGCCTTGTCGCTCGACAATGTAGTTTCGCCCCCCTCCCCCCTTTGTGATGTCGATTACTACGCCCACCTCCCTCCCTCCGGCTGGAACGATTCTGCTGTCACAATGGGTACGTGCAGGGTGATAGGGTAGGTGGGTGTCCCTTGTAGCGGCTTCATCTTCCTCTTGTGTATTGCCGTCACGCCCCCGCCCACACACGTGACGATATCTGCCCTTCTCCCTCACTCTCCATCTCTCCTTCCCTGTCTACGTCCTGTTCGAGTCCTTCGCCCATAAACAAAGAAGAACGGTAAGGAACAGAAGCAGCGAGCAAGCTGCCAACGCCCTCCCCTCCTTTTTTCTCTGTGTGTGTGTGTCGCGTCTTTCGACCTCTCGCACCTACCCGGCCTTCTCTTCGCCTTCTGACGCGTTTCCGTGGCCCCGTTCTTGGCTGATTACACTCGCTGCCTTCTAGGCTCGGCTACTTCTAGCCTACACTGCTTACCGCGCTCTCCAGTTCCCCAGTGACTAAACCATCCCCACTCCTCACCGTCACACCTTCTCCTGCCAACGTGGTCCACTTAAAGGAACATCCGCATCAGCCATGACGCTACGCACCCGCTTTGAGAGCTCCGATGATATCGGTGTCTTCTCCCGCCTCACCAACGCGTACTGCCTCGTGGCCGCTGGTGCGTCGCAAAACTTCTACTCGGTGTTCGAGCAGGAGTTGGCAAACCACATATGTGTCGTGTACACTTCCATAGGGGATGCACGCGTGATTGGCCGCCTTACCATCGGCAACCGCCACGGCCTCATCGTTCCGTCCATCACAACGGATCAGGAGCTGCAGCACCTCCGCAACTCGCTACCAGACTCGGTGAAAGTGCAGCGTGTCGAAGAGCGTCTGTCTGCACTAGGCAACTGTGTGGTTTGTAACGACCACGTAGCGCTCATCCACACAGACCTGAGCCGTGAGACAGAGGAGGTGATCCGCGACACACTGCAGGTTCAGACGTTCCGCACCTCCATTGCGGAGAACGCCCTAGTCGGTAGTTACGCCGTAGCTACGAATAAGGGTTGCATGGTGCATCCCAAGACCCCAGCGCAGGACATGGACGAGATTTCCTCTCTGCTGCAGGTGCCGGTCGTGGCGGGCACGATCAACCGGGGCAATGCTGCCATCGGCTCTGGCCTCGTAGTGAACGACTGGGCCGCCTTTTGCGGTCTCAACACGACGGCGACAGAGATCACCGTCGTGGAGCGCATCTTCCAACTGCGCCGCGAGACCGCTGGTGGTGACGAAGGCAACTTACTGCAGAATGTCCGTGAAACCCTGGTGGACGAGCTGGCGTAGCTATAACGAGAACAAACGAAGAGGCAAGGGTGGTGAGCTGCGCGAAACGAGAGTATCACGCGTCACGAGTGCGCTGGAGCCTTCGCACATCCGTGCCGAGGCTCGGCAGACGCTGCTCGTTAACGAAGTCGATCACACTATGTCCCCTGCCTACAAATTCCACTATGTGGGTGCGGCGGATAGTTGGTCGTCTTTCGCTCCCATATAATTCTTCGTTTATTTTTCCGGCTGCTCTTGTCCTGTGGTGGCGTCAACGCATGCGTCTGTGTGTGTCGCACGTCGCCGTTGTGTTTTTTTTTGTTGTTGTTGTTGTCTTCCGCCTTTTTTTGTGTGTCCGGCTCGTTGCGTCTCCGCAGTGGCTCAGCACTTGTGCGTTTTTTTTTGTTTTGTTTCGTGTTGTGTGTGGCTCGTGTGTGTGTCGGTGCCCGCTGTCTCGTTGTTCTCCTTTTGCGGTGGTCCGCTACAGCGGTCTCTCTCCATTGATCTCTGCGGGTTTTCAACCAGAGAACAAAAAAAAAATAAATAAAAAGGAGTCACCGGCCTCCGGTGCCGCTGTGTGTGCGCGCGCGGGTGCTTTGTGCTGTTGTGATGGGTAATCGTTTTAGATGTGGGTGCGCGTGTGGTGCGTCTTTGGTGTTCGCACGTGTGGCCGCCGCGTAGATTTTGTTGTACGCTTCTCTTATCGCTTGACGGTGCGAGCTTTCCAGCTCGGTAGCCACCAGCGCGGACCTTTCCCATTTGTGTGGCTGATGCGGGGACTCTTGTGGAGGATCTCACTATCACTCGCGGTAGCATATGCAACCCCCCTCTCTTTTCTTGCTTGCCCCATCGCGAAGACAGCTGTCACTGGGCACCGGCGAGAATGCCGGCCGCTCCTCTTCCCCCTCCCTCCTCCTTTTTCGGAAGCCACCCCACAGAATGCAGCACTCGTATACGACACTGGCACGCGCACAAATCCACTGACGCTTTGTTTTTCACCGTTTTTGTTTGTCCTGTCTCCTTCCGAGATCCACTAAGTAAACGTAAACATCTGGCTAATGCACACAACGACACCTCCTCCTGCCGCTAAAAAAAACACCAACGAGGGACTAGGATGTACGCACGTATGCATACAATTTCCTGATGCTCATCTGTTTGTTGTGTGTCTTGTCTTGTTCTTCCTGTCTCTCTAACCGCATTTTGCGCGCCAGCTGTATCGCGCGGACACACCTAGGCTTCTCCCTTTTTTCCTCGCGAAACCTTCATCTCGTCATCTGCGCATGCGCGTGTGTATACATGTGGATACACATGGATGGAATTGGGGTCAGTGCTCTTGTATTTTCTCATTTGGTTTCCTTTGACCCACTTCTCATGCCTCGAAGAGGACACTCCATGCCCCCTCCCACACGCTCGTGTTACACACGTCGATGTATGTGTGCGGCGAGAATGACGTGTAAAAGGAGGAGCGACGGTCGCGGAGGTAGGCTGTGCCGAGGCAGCGGCCCATTTAGCTGGAGTGCACGCACCTGCGGGAAATACATGGAAGGGCATGATGTCGCAACGCCATAAGCAACAAATATATTACAACTCCGTTAACCCGTGCCAAGCGGAAGGTGTGTGTCCAGTCTCGGTGCCTGACCCACGCATCGGCGCGCTAGTTAGCTCGGCCAAGCCGCACGCCTGTTGGTTGGTGTTGGCGTGTGCATTTGTCTTCTGTGCAATCACTGTGGCATGCCCACATCAACGCAGGTGGGAAAGAACGTGACATGTGCGGCCTTGCGTTGCTGCCCTACTCATTCTGTCTTCGAGCCTGTATGTGAGTGTGTCTCTGCTCACCTCTCTCGTGCAGCGCCTGCGCCTCTGCTGCACCATCTTCTCCCCACCACCTCACGCCTTCTTTCCTTCTCTCTCTCGCGCACCTTCCACACATCCAACGCGAATCTCCTGCGATGCAATGCGCAGTTACAACAACAGCAAAAAAAGAGTAAGGTAACACAAACTCCTCATAGACAGAAGCTCCCCGCACGCGCGCTTTCGTTCTCTCACACAAGTGCACGTGTGAAGCTCTGTCGCGCAAAGCATTCCTTGACGAAGGCCAGCGCGCTCAACTCTATCCAACGCCACCTCCCCCCTCCACTTCTGTTGTTGTAATCCGTTTCCAAGAGAGCATTTCTTCCTCTGCGTGGTCCCTGGCGGCTACAGGGACGCCGCAATTCGTGAGAACAGAGAAGAATCACGGGGGATCGCAAGACCACACGCGCTCGAGCAAGGGATCGCGTTACTGTGTGGAGCCGGCTACCGTTTCGTGAGCAGGCGCACACGCACACATCCTCCTCTACATCTACTCATACGCACCGTGTCGCCCGCACGGCGGTGTGTATGCGTCATCGCTGCCGTTTCACTACACAAAGTCACCGTGACTGATTTGTACGAACATCTCGCTACTCCTTTTCTTTGCTGGAGTTTGCCGTTTGTGTTTTTCATGCCATTATTTTGCTGATTGCTTCTTACCTCCCCTCTCTCCTGCCTGCCTCTCGGTGTCGTTCCTTTTCACTTATCTCTGTTTTTTTTTCTCGCGTGAGTGTGTGCGTGTGTGTCTGTGTTGTTGTGTTCTTCGCCTCCGTCTTGCGAGCCTTTTGTCCTGTCCGCTCAACCATCGTCTTCGTTCCACCAGGGGACCACTTCTTCCCACAAAGCGCATACTCGAACCGGATCGACCCCCACGTCCCCCGTGGCTACTCCATCGTTTCTTTTGGTTATTATTATTAGTTTGTTTTATATATTTTATCGCGTGTTTCTCATCTCCCCCCAAAACCCCCTTCGAATCGGCTGGGCGTCTGTCTTCCTCAATCGCTGTCGAGCACCCTTTCAGGCGGTTCTTCACCCTTTATACTGTACATCTCATTTCTGCCTTCATTTTTCTGTGCGCGCGTGTGTGTGTGTGTGTGTGCTACGGCTGACCTTCTCTGGTGACTGATTTCACGCCCGTCTCCTATTCGTCCCTCCGTGAACTCTCCTCATTCTTGTTCACCTCTTGTTTCCGTTTTCATCACTCCGGAAGGTCAGTGATCGACAGGGCAGTCCACGCACGCATAGCGCCCGCTGACGCTTTAGGGTCTGTGGACCCATCAACGCACAGGCAGTTGCTGCGTACAGAACGGGTTGTAGGGAGCAACACGGGATACAGCAAGAGAGCACAAGTAAACGAGAGCAGAGAGGGAAAGGAAAAAAAAAAGATAGCAAATACTTCAAAACGTCTACAGTCGTTCGGTGTTAGCCCGCTGCGCTCTCCTTCCCTCTCCCTTTCCTTCCCAGGGGGTTCCTGCGCGCGCGTTTTTGTGTGAGCGTGCCTGTCTAGATTTTTTTCTCCATTTCGTCATATCTTTGGGTGTTTTGTTTCACTTGGCGCATTCTGTTTCTTCCCCCCTCCCCCGCTTCTCTCTGTCTTTGCGCTTCTTATCATTGTTCTCATCGGAAATCTGCCACGAAGCCGTCCCTGTGCACGGCCCAGGCTCCGCATCTCTGGTTGTGTGGTGGTGTACAGTCACACACGCCCACCCCCGTCCACGCACTCGCGATACAATACTCTTTTCCAACAACAACAAAAAACGCCACTGTTGCTTGTGCTCTCACTGCTTGGTGCTCTCTCTCTCCTTTTCTTTCGGACGTATGGTGTGTGGGCACGGCGCCTCTTTGTTTTGTTTTTCCCTTTGTTGTTTCCTTTGCTCTCCTCCCCTTCTGCCCCTCCCTCCACTCCCCCTCTCCTCTCCTCTCCTCCTGATTCCGGGCCATTTTTATTTCATTTTTTTTTTCGTTCTCTGTGTGTGT
>NC_018324.1:323200-324660 GCF_000234665.1 Leishmania mexicana MHOM/GT/2001/U1103
TGGAAGCCGCGTGCTGGCGTTCCCCGTCACTCCTCGAGTAGCCTTCCTGAGATACGAAATCGAAAAGCGTGGCGCATGATGGCGGAAGCTTACCACAACAATCCCGCTGTCTCCAAGATAGGTCAGCGCTTTGGTCCCTATCAGGTCGGCGACACCATCGGCCGTGGCACCTTCGCCAAAGTAAAGATTGGCTACCACGAAACGACCAAGGTCCGCGTAGCGCTCAAGATTATATCACGCAAGCTGATGGACAGCGACGCGCGTTCGGCGCTGAAGATCAAGCGCGAGATCAAGATCATGCGGGTGCTGCGCCATCCGCATATTACTCGGCTCTACGATGTCGTCAAGACAAAGCATGACATTGTGTTGGTCATGGAGTACGTGTCTGGCGGTGAGCTATTTGACTACGTTACCCACAAGGGTCGACTAGAGGAGCCGACTGCGCGCGCCCTATTTCAGCAGTTAACCGCCGCTGTCGCCTACTGCCATCGCTACCGGGTCACACATCGTGACATCAAGCCAGAGAACATCATGATGGAGCACGGCTGCCGCAGCGTGAAGTTGAGCGACTTCGGACTATCCTCCATCACTCATGACGGGCGCTTCTTCGAGACGAGCTGCGGCACACCCAACTACGCGTCCCCGGAAGTGGTAAGTGGGCGACTCTACGGCGGGCCAGAGGCGGATGTGTGGAGCTGCGGCGTCGTGCTCTATGCCATGCTCTGCGGCACTCTGCCCTTCGACGACAGCAACATTGCTTTCCTTTTCAAGAAGATCCAGACGGCGGACTACGCTATCCCTAGCCACGTCTCCCCGCAGGCACAGGACCTGCTGCATCGCGTGCTGGTCGTGAACCCGCTGGAGCGGGCCACCATGGAGCAGGTGATGCAGCACCCGTGGCTGCGGCCCAACTTTCCCCGCTACCTGTTGTCGTTGCACTATGCCGCTATCGTGGAGACGACACGCTTCGCGAGCACCTACTACCTCACGGAGGACATGCTGGATGACGAGGTTTTGAACGTTGTCGCCTCCCGCTTCCGTGTCTCCCCGCAGGAGGTGGCGTCAATCATTATGTCGGAGGAAGAGCGCATCCCGTCGATGCGGGCCGTCATTAGCGACGAGGACAACCCGAACTCCATGGCGCGTCGCTACCCCGCCGCGAACTACTTTGAGATGTACTCAAACGTATTAGACTCGAAGCTGTGGCCCACGCCGGTGGAGATCGCCGCGGCCGAGGTGGCCCTGCGCGACGAGGCTCATGACATCTACGTTTCCTACGTTATTCTGACGCAGAAGAAGCAGAACAAGCTGGCTCCGCAAGAGCACACCGCAAACCCGTCGTTTGGAGAGAGTGCCAACTCTCTACTTCAGTCGCAGGCCCAGCAAGGCTACGGCTCCCTCAACGCGAACTCGTTGCAGCAGCTCACCGGCAACAGCAGCTACACCGGCCTCAGCTTCAA
>NC_018324.1:324760-365074 GCF_000234665.1 Leishmania mexicana MHOM/GT/2001/U1103
ACTGCGAAAGAGAGGGAGCAGCTTATTCTTGCACCCTCTTTCTTCCTCAACTACGGCTTGCTGTTGTGTGTGTGTGTGCATCCAGTAATGACGAGATGCAGACCACCGTTCCGTTTCACTCCTCCTCTACACGTGCGTGCACGAACGACGTGGGGCACCGATAGAGATACCATCGCTGTCGACACGAAAAAAAGCGGTCACATACACATATGTATTCAAGAAATAATGATTCAAGGCAAAGACGCTGGTGTTCTTGTTCACTTGCAAGCAGGAGTGCTGGCGACGCCCCCCCCCACCCGACTACCTTTCTCTTACTCTCTAACGTCCACTGCAGCTCCTTTCGTTTTTTTCTCCTCGTGCGTCTGTAATATTTCCCACAACCATCATCTCCATCGCTTTTTTTTTTGCTCCGTCGTGCATATGTGCGTGTGTGTGTTTCCCCTGAGCCCGTGGTCATGGGGGAACACCACCTCCTCCTTTCTGGGATGTTTGCTGGGGCGGTGTAATCATCCCTTTTGCGCCATGTGACGGGCCGCGTCGAGCCAAGCCCATGTTCTGTAGCAGAAAGGGGAGCACCTCGGGAACAACAACGAAATAAAAACAAAACACACAAAAATAGTTCCCGCCCCTCCCCTCTCTCTATCTGAATTCTCCATTATAGTGCTCGTCTATGTGTGTATTGCGTGCACTTACCTTCCAGTTTCTCTCCGTGGCTCCGTTGATCTCCTCTGCGTCCCCGTTCTTCCATCCCCTCGGTGGTGTTGTTGTTGTACATAGGTGAGGCACCTTGTGTGTGCTTGTGTATGTGCGGCTCTTTTTTTCTTCGAATTTTCGTGGTACCATTTTTCTTTCTTTTTGCAGAAGTGAATGTGTGCGTTCCTAGCGCGAGCACCGCCGCCGTTTCGATGCAGTGCTCGCGGGGGGAGAGAGCCACTACACGCGTCTGCTCGCCGTAGCGTGTACTGTGGGTGGAAGAGTGAGGCAGACTACGCTGGGTGCCCTGAGGACTCACGTGAATTCTCGAAAAAAGAAGAAATGAAGCCAACCGGCTACTGAGAATCAAAAAGCCCCCCCCCCTCCCTCTCTTCCAGAAAAAAAAACATTTGTGGCATAGTTCGGTCAACATGCGGAATCAATAGTACTTGTAGCTGTGTATGTGTGTAAACAAGTATTGGGAGGGGGAGGGAGCGGTGGAGGGCACATCTGCTGTCCCACACGTCACCAGCAGCTCTACGAAACGTACCCATGAAAGCGTTGCTGATTGAAGTGCGGCGTCGAGCCGCAATCTCGATTTCATCTTACCCGACTCAGCGCATGGAGACACATGGCACTGTCACACCCGTCTAATCTAGACGTTTTTTTTTGCTGTTCTGTGGTGTCATCTCCAATTTTACTGCATCTCTCTCTTCTCTCGTGTCTCCTGCTCTTTGGTTTACGTGCTTGCCCATGGTGGCGTGCACAGGCGTGCACAATGCCTCAAACCCTTCGCCGACCAGAGAGGTCGAGGAAAGGAAGGCGCTAGAAAACAGGAGGAGGAGCGGGGCGTCGATTGCGTGCGCACTGAACATACCCGGTCGCTCACCTCCCTTGCTCGGCTCATCCACACCGCTTCCTCTGCTCCGCTCCTGTCTTCTTTTTCGAGCGTCCTGCCCCCTTTCCAGCGACTGCCTCTCGCCAAGAGAGAGGCGATCCTATTTTGTTTTGCAGGCCCTTGACCCTATTGCCTGCAATACTCGAAGGGTGTCCCCTCCTCGCCCCCCGCCAAGAAGAAAGTAGTCGCGGGCGCACATGCCGACATCCACACATACACACGGACACGTTCGCCACGTAATCAATTACGCCCCTTGCCACCCACACATGCAAGAGACAGGTGCTCACATCAACACCGACCCCTTCCCCCTTTCCTCCCCATACACACACACACCAACATGCACTGGTAGCCTATTCAAGACTCCTGTTCATCTCTTGCGTCTTTGTGTGCGCACCAATCTTCTTGGTGGCTTTGTATCGCAGTTTTCTTTTTTCGTGTGCCTCCTTCTCATTTCCGTCACTCGAGCACTTTTCGCGCACATGCGAGGTGCTCGAGGCTTCGCAGTCAGGTGCAGCTCACCGACTGCTTAGTGAGGCGCAATCCACGGACAGCGGGCATGCTTACCGGCAGCAACGGCGCAGTAACATTCGTTATGGTGCATGTGTCGCCGACGAGAATGGCAAAGAGCAACGTCCAAACAACAATCATGTCATCACCATCACTCGCCCCCGCGGCCGCCGGGGTGTGGAACGACCGAAGCAAGGGCCGCTTTCAGGGGCGGTTGCTGGCACATGGGTGAGCCTGATTAGCGTCACCAGTCATCGGGGCTTGCATGCCCAGCTATCTCTACAACACTGAGTGAGTCTCCGACATCCTGAAGTTTTTGCCTCATCCACGCACTCAGGAAGGCACGCTTCGAAAACCGTCAGGGAATCCATCTTCTGTACATGATCGAGAGCACTCGCTGCCGATTTGCCCATCCTCAATGTCCCTACAGAGCAGCGTGCTTGCATTCTGTACTCGCTCCACCGCGCCGGCATTCCGCTGCTCCTGCACGACTGCTGCGAGAAGTTTCGCAACCTCCCATTGCCGTACCTGCTTATCGCCATTCCGCTGGGGCATCAGACACTTGGCGTGGCGCTGTGTCTCGTTTTCCTGTTTTGCCGGTAGCACGACCTCGAAGGCAAGCTGCGCCTGGAAGGGGTGCTGGAGGGCCGCTCACAGCCGCATCCGGTGACAGTAGATGGTGTGGAGCCGGCCGCGTCGGCGACAAGCGGTGCCGCGTGCGAGGCTCGCGAGGTACATAGCGGCGCAAACTCTGGGATGGCCAATCTAGTTGAGATGAGAGGGCCGGCTGTTGAAGGTCGTCCCATGGCCGCTGCAGCGCGTCCTCAGGTGGCACATTGTGTTTCTTACGGTTTGGGGATGCTAGAACGCCTTTTGATGCAGATAACCAGCTCATTACATTTCAGGTTGCCTCTGTCGGATGCGTGCGTCGAGGCAGCGGCGGCGGAGGCCGTGGACGCGTCGCTGCTCTTCTACGGCCCGACTGACGCCAACCTGGCACTAAGCAGAGCGAAATGGGTGCTGTGTCAAGAAATGCATGGCTGACTGGTGGTGTAGCGGGGCTTGCCCGTGGGGCCGGCCCAAGCGTGCGATGAAGTGGAGTAGCTCGCTGAGGGGAACAGGGGTGGAGGCGAGAAAGGGAGAGGACGTGAACGCGATGCGTGACAATGCACGTGCGGGCCAGCCTCTCCTTGTGTCGCCCGGTGGATTTTTGAGCGTTGCATTGACTGCCTTTGCTTTCACCTGTCGTGCACGCGGTTCGATGCCGACACCGCCCTGCCCCACCGAAACCACCCACACAACAGACACTCGCATAGCAACCAAAAGAGGGGAAGAAAAGAGAGAACGTCGAATGAAGACGACATGCATCGGATAAAACGAAAACTCAGGAGTAATGCGTGACTGTCAACGCACCACCGTTTGAAGTCCCCCTCTCTCCTCTGCTTTCACTATGAGCATCATCCGATCAGGAAGGACTAAAGAACGGCATGTCTCCGAATCCCTTGCATGTGATCGTGCGCTGCCCTGCTGCCTTGTGTGGGTGTTGGTTGCCACGTTTCTCATGCTGTGACATCAGCGTCACCCCTTCACCGTGACCTTCACTTTCGCCTTCTTCTCCCCTCTACTTTGGTAGTTGCGTCTTTTGGCGGCTGAGGTTTCTGCCCTGTGCTCCACCCGAGTCTTCTGACGCTGTGCCATATTTATCACTCCCTTTCGCACACATACACGCATACACATCTACTCGGGTCGTCGTGTGCTTGACGGCGGTACTACACGCTTGTGCAACTTCAGTGCCAGGCCTGTCCAACTCGGGTACAGGAGCCTTTTTCTTCTTTCTGCTCTCTTTTGTTTTTTTCATATTGTCTCGCCGCTCTGTGCGCCCTCGATTCGGGAGAGGCTTGCGCCACGTACTGGCTTTACAGCTTCTCGACTCTGCCCCCACCCCCGGCCACCGGCCTCCGTTGACACAGCGTGACGGCGTGAAGGCAAAGGCTTATCGAAGGCTACTCTTTGGACGCAAGTGTTGGGCAGTGGCAAGAGCACGCTGTGACACGGACGAGCAGTCACACATACGCAGGGACGGATAGCGAGGAGGGAAGGGGGAAGGCTTCTTCCCGTCGGACACCTATTCTGTTCTGAAGTATTTTGGGCTGCTTTCCTCTCTAACTCTGTGTGACGACGCTTTCTGCGTTACCGTGTGCGTTTCTTTTGTCTTTCCTTTTTCGACAACTACTCCTGCAATTCTCTGCTGTTTTTTCCCCCTTCTGTAGCTTCGTCATTTCTCTCGCTTCCCTCTGACACTCCACACATCAAACACCCGTTTCCTACACAATTGGTTTTTCTTCTGTTTTATTATTCTGTACAGTCTTGTGTACGTGGGTGTGTGCGACAGCTCTCGTTGGCGCCAAGTAAGAGACTATCCCCCCTTTTCACTTTTTGTTTTGTTGGTGATCACTCGCGTCAACTCGTTGTTTTCACTTCAACAACCTCTTGCCCCTCGTCTCTGGCAGATCATCCGCCATCGGCTTCGTTCTCTCGCGGTGCACAGCTGTAGACAGGGCGAGAACTTAGTGTGAACTCTCTCGTTCTCTCGGCTGTGCGCGCGTTTGCTCCTGTGCACTGGATGGCTTTTTTTTCACCAGATTCTTTGGCTGAGATTTCCCTCGTCCTGGTCAGAAAGGCAGCACCACACCACACCCACCCCTCTCTCTCTGTGGGTCTTTTTTCGTGTGCTCTGTAAGGAAAAGAAATCACCGACACTTGCGTGCCTGTGACCCTTTTTTGTTATTGTGGCTGCTTCCGTGTCGGGCTCTTTTTATTGCTTGCTTTCTTGTTGGTCGCCAACTTGAATCACTTGCTCCTGCCGCAGACTCGCCTCCCTCGCTTCTCTCCCGGCCACCACGCCGAACGCCATTCCTTACGCCGCCTTTCTTCTTCAAGTGACACGGTGGAGATCAACCTTTTTTGTTGTTTGTTTTAGATTCACATTTTTCGTGCTTTCATAGGAGATTCTCTTGTCTTTCTCTCTCTCTTGCTTTTCTCCCCATCTTTTGTTTTATTTTGGTCTGCTTTCTTCCATCTCCGCAAGCGCGTGTGCATTCTTTTTTTTTTCGTTGTTTTTTTCTCCTTTTGCGTGTTTTTTTTGTTTGTTGCCCCATCCCCCCCCCCTCCTCCTCCTCCTCTTTCCCCCCTTTGTTTCCTGGTCCTAACCTCGTTTTTTTTTTACGTGTACGTGTGTGTGTGTGTGTGTGTGTGTGTGTCTCCGCTCTCCCTTTCCCCCCTTCATTATTATTATTTACTTTTGTTGTTCTGCATTTGTTTCCTGACAAGGCGTAACTGCATCTATCTCGTGCGTTGATCGGTTGTGAGTGTGGGGATACGTATCGTATGTGCTTGTGCTAGTCATCTTTTTTTTTCCGCTGTTGTTGTTTTCGTAACCAGGAACGCTTCCTCCCCTTTTCTCCCTTCGCTCTCTCTCCCTCCTCATCGCGAAGAAAAAAAAGTACAATCGATACAAAGAGCCGACAAGGTGAAAGGAGAGTATACACACGTGTTGTTCGGCACTCCCTTCCTACAGCTCCGTAAGCTTCTTTGTGTGAGCTGCTGTCGTGGCGAATACCTCCGTGACGTGGTTTTCCAGCCACTGTTTGCCACTTCTCTTGTGCAAGTGCTCATTCTGTTCTTTTGTTTGCATGCTTGCCCTGTGGACTTGACGACCGTCTCACGTCCTGTGCTTGCTCTCCCCCTTTTTTCATCTTGCTTTCCTCTGCTCTGGTGTCGCTCTTCTGTTCCCTCTCTCTCTCCTGATCTATTTTTGTCTTCCGTTTCTCCCCTTTTTTCCCTACGGTTCCAGCCCTCTCGTCTCACCGTTGTGTTGTCCCTGTCTTTCCTTGTGTACGTGGGTGTGTGCGTGTGTTCGGGTTGGCTCTCAAAAAAACTGTATTTTCTCTTTGTGTCTTTTCGTTGGTTTTTTTTGCCGTTGCTCCTTACATATTTTTACCGTGTGGTGGCCTTTCTTTTTTGCTTTTTTGGTCCTCCCTACTCCTCTGTTCTTCCCCATCACACTAGAGACTTCTGTTTCTTTCGTTTTTTTTGTTGTTTCATTGCGTAATATATATATCTTTCCTTCTCTCTTAACTCCAACCCGGCTTTGGTGAGTGATACAAATACGGCAGTGAAGCCCGGTTTCACTTTTGTGTCGCGCAGCCTGGTTTGTGCCTGTTGTTACAGTCATTCTTTTTTTTTTGCTCACTTGTTCTCTTTCTTCTCCGTGTTGCTCTCTCTCTTTAGGTTGCGTGCATATCTCCACCACGGTGTGTGTGTTAGTCCAGGCTTTATTCCACCCCCTCCCTCCCTCCCACCTCTCCCTTTCTGTGTTCTTCTCTTTGGTGTTATTCTGTCGAAATAAACGGGTGACACTGCGCTTTCCTTTGTTTTTTTTGTTTCCCTTTTTTTGTCAATTCTTTTTTTTTCGGGTAGTTTCTTCTACATTGGTGCTTTTCGGTGCGCGCGCGCATGTGTATGGCTCTGCGTGTGTCCTTTAGTTCACACATCCCACAGATTCAGTTGCCAGCACGAAATCGAACAAAAGGAAAGAAGACCACCACAGCAGCCACCTTTGCGATTTTCTTTTTTTTTGAGCGCAACGAAGACTACTTCAACTCAACTCTTCACATTTACTCCCTCTCTCCCTCCCTCCCTCCCTCCCTCCCTTCCTCTGCAGATCAAGATAAAGTTTGAGATACATATATATATATATATATACATATATAGTCATTTATTCGTACTTCAGTCACTGCTCTTCCCGATAGAAAAAGAAGTGCAGTCGGCAATTTTTTCTTTCCTGCCTGTGTGCGTGCGTGAAACTTACGAAGAGCGCTTCTCAAGGGGGATAAGAAAGGCACCCTATATTTTCATCGTGCATCTTTCCTTCGTTCTTCCCTTGCTCTCGCACTTGAACGCGTCGCCCTTCTCCGGTTTGAAGAAAAAAAAAGACGAACAACTATCCTTTTCTGTGGTGCTCTTGCTTACTCGAGCTCGGTAATTTCCTTCAAACTTCTCTTGACATTACTGTTCTTGTTTCTTGTTGTTTGAGCTCCCTTTTCTCGCGAGGAGACGGGGAAAAGGGTACAGTGAGCGGTTTTTTCTTTCTGTGTTTTTGTTTTTCCGATTGTCGTCTCTCTAAGCGTGTGTGAATCTTTGCCCCCCCCCTTTCTTATTTTCATTGCCGTTTGCCTATCCCCGGACTGTAGACGAGGACTTGTCACCCTTGTTGTCTGTGCGTTATGTTCCACGGCTCGCACCCTCTTTCGTCCTCTCAGTTTCTCCCTCACATTTTTTTTTATTTGGTGTGCTTTGTTGAGGTCGGTCAATCTGTTTGCTCATACATTGCGCACTGATTCTCTGTCTTGGGGTTTCGTTACAACAGTGTGTCATCAGTGTGTGGCTTTCTCTCTCTTCGTTTGTGTGTGTGTGTGCTGTTCTTTTGTTCCGTCCTCCTGCATCTTCGTGCGTTTTTTTTTGGCATCGTTCTCTCACAGTATCTCTTTGTTTTATCTTGTTACCCTCCTCGCCTTTTAGTGTATTCATCCCTGCTTCTCGGCGTCGTCGCCTTCGTCGTAGCTCGCTTTTCATCAGAAGTAAGCGCGGAGTCATACCCCCCACGCACACAGTCTGATAAACAGCCACGCTCACATTCGAACGCATTTTTCAACCAGAGAGACAACGCGTTGGGCCACATTCTACGTGCGAGCAACTGTGTGCACGTTCCTCTCCCCATTTGCTTCTGTGTTGGCTGACTCTTGCTTCGTAGACCTGAGACCGCTCAGCCTTTTTTAAGTTCCTTTACCTTACCGCCCTCTTGCTCATTCTCTGTTGACCTTCACCGCGTTCGCGTCCGTCAGCGTGACGCATATCTGGACGATTCACGGGTACCGACGCTCGCAAACTCGCATTGTAACGCACGCTGTCGCCTGTACTTTTCCGAAACATCAAGGGACTATAATCGCTTCAAGACGCGAAAACGCGGTAGCGCCTTGCCAAGAGACTTTCCGTAGGGCTTAGTGCACGTGCTACCACCCATTTTCGCGCTGCGTGGAGACACATCAATACCTTCGCAGAAAACCAATCAAACCGAGAAGGAGAAGCACCAAAAAGCCGAGCGGCACACCGTCTGTGCCAAAACAAAACACAAAAAAAGTGTGGCAACGCCAACAAAGTAGCCACCGAAGCAAAACAGCAACAACTGAGAGACTAACACACTGGAGAGGTGTGCGTGTGTGCGTCTGTGTCTCTGGGACGCGTGCTCCACCGCATCGAAAACGAAAAGAGCAAACATTTTCCTTTTCCTCTCTCTTCTTTGCCTTTTGTTTCTTATTATTATTTCTTTGTGAACCTTTCTCTCACCCTCTCTCTCCCTCTCCTTTTTTTTCTATTGGTGTCGTTTGACGTCTGCATGTTAACGCTTGCCATCCAGCGTGTTTCCTTGGGCTTGTTTTTTGTGGATCGCCTCGCGTCGCACATCCACACACCCCTTTTCATTCCTTAACAAGAAAGAGCAGGAGCAGAAGGGAAAAAAAACAGAAAGGTGTGCTGGTGCTTCGTTCTGCCCTGCCTGTTATTTGTGTGTGTGCTCGTATGACTTTCAGCTCATCTCTCACCACGTGTGTAGTCCCCTCGACCTAGATACTAACGAGATTGGAAACAAACAAAGAAGACGAGACCGCTATTGGTTAGCGCAGCTCGAAAAGACAGCGAACGAAGCGCAAGGAGGAGGTCGTGGATTTATTTTCCACCCTAGAGAAGTACGAATCGACCTGCTCTTGTCTCTGTCTCGCCTTCGTTGCTGATCGCTCTTTTTCCTGCTACACTCGGACGCGTTGGGGCTCAACACAGGGGAATTTATCTTTCGTTCTCTCCTCTCTCTACCCCCTTTTGCTTTCCTTTTTTTTGTGTGTGTGATTGTGCTTTGTTGGTGGGTCTGCCAGTCTTTTTTTGTTTGTGTGTTTACATCAATCGTGTCTTCGTTTCATTGTCTACCTTCCCGCCGCGTCCACGCCTTGCTCTCGCCATTTCTTTTCGTTTTACCGTCTGGACACTTGCTGCTTTTTGTTTTGGATCCGAAAGATGCCTAGTAGCAGTAGCGCGACGGAGCCGAAGCCGGAGGCTACTCAGGGGATCAAGCTGCCAGATTGTGCACGCCAGCCGCAGCAGCGGGACTCCACAGCCGCAGACGCTCTCCACTCGGAGTTCAAGGACAGAAATCCACTGGTGCTGGTGCAACCTCCCTGCCCAATTCTCTGCTCCGAGCACGAGCGGAAGATGCGGAGCTGTTTTAAGTCGTGTGTTGTGTCCCCGCCGCGGCAGCACCAGCGCATTGGCGACGTAGTTGGGTTCAAAGTGCCCGACCTCTTAGCCGGCTGGAACCTGCCACGGTGCAGCAGCGCACACCGTTGCGTTCGTGCAGCGGGCGCTGTCGTCACTGTGGAGCCTCAGCCCTCATCCCCCGCGGACACGACCACCAGGTGCCCTGCGGGCACCCCGGCCTGCGCTAGTTCCCCGACGCAGGGCCCCGATGGCGAAGATGGGGTGATTGTCGTCAGTGAAGCCGACCAACCGGCGAGCTTAGTGAACCTGCGCCGCAGATACAGCAAGGAAAGTAAGACCGCGGTGACTGGTGAGGATGGCGTCCTCCTCAGCGAATACGAAGAGGACCCGGCGGACGCGGCCGTTCGACAAACGCTGGCGCGCGTGCGGAACAAGAACTGTGTTCTACTGATTGTCCTGCTAGTGATCATCATTGTGCTGGCCGTCGCAGGCGGAGTGGGCGTGGGCTTTGTGAACAAACACTATACTACGCTGACGCATCGTATGCATTTGGAATCCGGAGAGCGTGTCGTTCTGAACAGCTCCATCATGCTTCTGAAGAATTACCATGAGACGCTGCGGGCGGACGCGCGCAATCTCCTGTCCTTTGTGCGCTCCTCGATGGCCGACAGGAAACCGGAGAGCATAGCGGTAGTGCAGAATATACTGTATCTTCCCTTTTTCGATGCGTGGAGTACGTGGCTGTACTCCTCTCAGGTTCCATCGACGCACTCAATTTACGTATCCATGTGCGGGGAACCACTGATCACCACCGCGGACTGCCCTGTCATGGCGCTCACCATTGTGTGCATGCCGAACACCGTGCAGGCGAGCTGCTTTTACATGCGTTCGGACGAATTCAACAGCTCGCAGATGATCGTCAATCACATCGACGTCGACGAGTTCGGGATTCCACGGATAGGCTCTTTTTTCAAATACGTGCCGCTGAAGGTGAGGTACGCATACAACCAGACCAACAACAACTATGGCTATTTCCTTGATTCAGACTGCGTCACCTTACTCGACGGTAAGGCGCACACCACTCTGACCATTCGGCGGCAGAGCGTCATGGACGGCCTCCTAATCGTCTGCGACGCAAGTAGTTTCTTTGAGCGTTGGTTTCAGAGGTTCGAGAGGGGGCTGCAGAAAAAGAAAGACAGCTACTCCGTGCTCTTCATCAACGATGGCACAATTCTGGCGTACGACTGCAGCAACCAGCTTGGCGGTGGAGAAGCCGTAGCCCCGAGGAGTGGGGGAGTTGCGCCGCCCACAGTGCGTGAATGCGGGGTTGTGGGAAAACATATGATAGATCACATGGTGGACACCTTCACAGTGGCAATGCAGCGACACAAGTTGTTCTGGCGAGAAGCGTTCGCGAGTAAGGATGTGTCTCTCACGGAGAGGGTCAGTGACCACATTGTTGTCTATCAGGACTTTTTGAGGTTTCTCGTGGACGAAGACAAGCCCCAAGCCATCTTCATTGCAGCGTACGCTGTGCCACTGGACACCTCGCTGGGCCGCGACGGTTTTGTGCAGATTTCCATCTGCGTTGTCATCATCATCATCTGTATGTTCCTCCTCGGCGGTGTTGCTATGGTGGCCGTGAATCAGATGATGCACGTGGTGGAGGTCATTTCGCAGCTCTCCACGCACGCGGCCACGTATGACACGAAGCGGATGCGCAGGGTGCTCGATCGCCAAAAGCCTGGCATGCTTGCTCGTATCATCACGTCCGCTGATATTATCAACTGCGAGTTCCAGCACATCCTAACGAACCTGAATGCCTATCGTCCGTTTTTGCCCCAGTCGCTGCTCACAAAGAGCAGCTACTCCTTCTCCGACGAGCCGCTGGAGCGGCCGAACCTGCGGCGCCACGACGTGGCCCTGGACGCCAACGCCGCGGACGACTTTGCTGTCGGCGAGAACGGGGTGCCGGCCAAAACGCTGCCGCGGTTCCACCTGAAGAACACCCTCGAGGGGAGCGTTGGGAACCCAGTCGAGAACTTGCGACTCCTGCAACGTGGTTTTCACCGAACGAAGTCGACGATTCTCGTCGTCAGTCTCTCGAACGTCGCCCTGGACGCGGGTGACTCAGTGGACGTGGTGAACCTGTTTGTGCAGACGGTGCTGAATCATGCGGCGAGCGCCAACGGCGTTGTGGAGGTCATCGAGTTCCAAAAGATTGTCGTCTCCTTCAACTCACATTTTCCAGTGCCGCGGCATCAGGAGAAGGCCTGCCTCTGTGCACTCGCGATCCGCGAAGAGTTCCGCGACAGGGGTTGCAACGTTAGCATAGGCATCGCGTCGGGGTACAACTACGTCGGCACCACTGGCACGGAGCAGCAAAAGGCGCGTGTCATCATGGGCGAGAGCGTGGTGGTGGCACAGTCGCTGACGAGCCTCAAAACCTACCTCGGGTGCTCCATCTTAGCCACCGACCAGGTGGTCTTTGAGGCCCTTGTGACAGCGGTGGCGGTGGATGTGGTGCAGCTGTACTACGAGCATAACCATCAGTGGGTGCAGTACGGTGTGTCTGAGATCATTGGGAACCGATACGCCGTGCTTTCTCCAGATATGCAACTCGTCAAGTCTGTCTTTAAGCTGGTGCGCTACCGCCAGGCAGAGGAGGCACTGGAGGCGGTGCGGAGGTACATGGACGGCGCAGCCGAGCGACGCGAGACGCCCTCGTGGCCGGTGCGTCGCATTCACGCTCTGGTGGAGCGCCAACAACTGTTGATCAAGAGCGGCTATCGACGACAGCGCCTTCAATGGCAGGCCCTCGAGGGCGATGAGATTATCATGAACCACCTCTCCGAGGAGAATCAGTCATACAACTCGAAGCGGCAGCCCCGCCTCATGACCACTGTCAGCATCGCCACAGTGGACTCCTTTGCCACATTGGCGACCCATGGCAAAACGATCCCCTGCGAGTTCGGCTATGTCTCCAGCGACATATTTAACGCCGGCAGCGAGGCGGAACTCGCGCGAGCGTTGGTAGGGGAGCAGTCGAAACTGAGCATGTCGCGGCGGCATTTAGCGGCGGTGTCGAGCTCATGCTTCATCGAAGATGCCCTCTTTCCAGTTTTTACCGTCAGGAGCAGCGACGGCGACGAGGAGGAGAGGTCGCAAGGCTCATTGAGGTTGTCGTCGCAGCATGAGCGCGGCACCGATGACAACGCGGAGGCCGCTGGTGCGGACTCCGAAGAAATGAGACCAGTGCTGGTGGTTGGGCCACAAACACTGCCCAGCGAGGAGCGTCACGATGTGCGTATCGGCGCTCTACTGCCGTCAACCACAGTCACCACTTCACCACCGTTTCTACCGTCGCATGGCATTGAGTATCCATGCCCCACGTCCGGCATCTCTTCGATGCTGTCGAAAGGTCGCCGTCACCCGTCGCTGGACCGCCAGCGTCACATCGCGGCGACACCCCTGCACGGCTGTACTTTTCACACGGGTGCCTATGTGACGTCCGGTGCGCTCGGGGGCGACAGTGGAGGAAGGCCTCCTATTGCTGCTTCCCCCGCTACTACCAGCGCTGGCAACCTTGGCCGCACAGCGGACTCGGCGCTCAAGCAAAGCAGTGAGAACGTCGCGAGTTTGGCGAAGATGCACTGTGCCTACAAACTGCCGCAGCGTATCGTGTCGGTCAACGGTCAGGTGTTTCACCGCACCTCGCAGCTTGTGGGGCGCGGGTCCTTTGGAGAAGTGTACCTCTCCATATCGGAGACCGGATCCCTGGGCGCGATGAAGGTGTTTCCGCTGAGCGACAACAACGCTCCGCAGCTCATCCGCGAGGTGGAGACGCTATCGCAGATGCGGCACGAGAACATCGTCGGCTACGACTGCTGCGCCGTGCAGGACAATTTCTTCTTCATTATTTGTGAATATTTGGCTGCCGGCACGCTTGGTTCTCTCATTCAGAAGCTCGGGGTCATCCCGGAGCGGGCGGCGCGCAAGTACGCATGCGACATGCTCTTCGGGCTCGGCTACCTTCACCAGCACTCATGGCTGCACTGCGACATCAAGCCGGAGAACATCCTCGTGACCTCTGACGGCACTTGCAAGCTGGCAGACTTTGGTGCCGCCTCACTGGGGCGTAGCTTGATGGACGCGGTTTCCGTACGGGGGACGCCGCGTTTTTCGGCTCCAGAGGCTATCCTGGGGACGTGGAACCAGCAGGCGGATATCTACAGCTTCGGGATCACCGTCGCTCAGATGGTGACGGGTGTCCACCCGTGGCACAACTACACAGAGCCCGACCACCTGTTCGTCGCGCACTACGCGGGTGAAATACGGCACAGTCTACAGACGGGCACCCTGTGCGCAATGCAGCCAGACCTACCAACGAACCTGCAAGACAAGGAACTGCAGAGCGCCATCCATCGCTGCTGCGAGTTCGACCCTACTCGGCGCCCGACAGCGGAGGAGTTGGTGACGCTGCTGTCGTAGTTGCCGGAGCTCTTCTCCCCTTCTTTTTCGTTTCTGTTGGATGATGTAAAGAAAAAAACGCCCATTGAGCGCGATGTCTCGTCGGCGTTCGCGTGTCTTCTTGCATGTCTGTGTATGTGTTCTCTGTATGTGTACCCTCCTGTGCCGTTTCTTCTGTCGCTCTCTCCATGTTCCCTCCTCCTCTTCTCGCTATCACTCTTTTCCAGACTCGCCCTCTGCACTCTGAGCGTGCATTCTGTTGTAGTTTTGTTGCCTCGTCGGTCTCACCTCCTTGGGCGATGTCATCCGGATATACGAAACCCAGAGGGCAAGCAGATTTTCCCATGTCTATTTTAGCAGACACACAGCTGCCGACGCCCTCTACAAACCTCCATGGCATTTTTGGTAGAAACCCACGTAGGGTTGGGGTGGGTGGAAGGACGGCAGGTTGCGTGGAGTGCTCAATGGTGCTGTGATTGTCCAGACAGGCGTTTCGTGTGTGCGCGTGGGTTTCTTTCGCAATTCCGTGCACCAGAATCTCGTCGGCGGCACTTCCAAGAGAGATTTTTTTTTCTATTGTTGCTGCCTCTCTCGCTCTCTGCGTGTGTGTGTGTGGGGAGGGGAGGGGGAGACGCCATCCTCTCTGGGCTTTTTCTATTTTCATTGGTGAAGCTTTTTTTTTCGTGGTCTACGGACGCTTTCATGGTCCTCTGCCCCGTGACGGCGGGAGAGGGGGAGAGGGCGGGGTCGTGGAGAAGGGGCTCACACCCCTCTCCGTGCGAGGGTATAATGCAGCGACCCACTACCCGCTCTCCTGTGTTGTGTATGTGAGAGAGAAGCCAGGCAGTCCTCCCCTCCCCCATCCCTGCCAAATTGCCGACCCACTTCTGGTGATGACAGGGTCAAGCAGCCATGGGCGTGCGGAGGTGAGGGCGATGTATCGCTACGGATGTTGGCGTTCGGGTCCCGGAGAGCGTTGCGTCGGAGGGCGCTGCGAGGGTGCACACGCTTGTACCATCCACGTGATGGGGCAGAGCGTCAGCGTGACTGAAACGTAACCCACCGCAGACGCGCACCGCTTCGTGGCGACCGGCACCATGGGAACGGGTGTGATGCGATGACCGAGTCCGCGCATTTGCTGTAGCGCGTGTGGCGACGGCCGCTTCTCACCATGTGGAGGGGGGCTGTGACGGGCAGAGGTAGGGTGTAACTCGTCTCGGGTTTCATGGAAAGGGACGAGCACATTAATACTTCTTTCTCGCGGCTGCTGCTTTCTCCCCATTGAAGCCTCCCTACCTCTTGCGCACATGTCGGTCTCACCAAATACGAGACCCGGACGCAGTTGGAGTGAGTGGTAATTTTGAGGGCGTGCGAAGAGCGAGATGGGCATGAATCACGGCACCAGTGTCCACTGATGTCGCTCGCGACCGCGAAAGAGGATGCAGAGTGCGCAAAAGAACTCACGTTAGGACCAGGTCGCGAGGCACACCCGGATGGTGTTACGTATACCTTTTCCTTTGCATCTTGTCCACTAGACGCTGTATCCCGTGATCGCGCTCTCGCCTCACGGTGTATCTGTGCGCAGACGCAGTCGCAGTGCCTCTTGTCGAACCCTCACCTTCGTCGCCCCATTTATGTTTCAGCCTGTTTACTCTTAATCGTTGTGTTCCCCTGAACGGCTCATGTCGAGGCGGCCTCCGTCTCGGTTTGCGCGCTTGGGAGAATGTGTATTTCAACCCCGCACCGACCAACTTCTTCCCCCTTGTGCCTGTAGGGGGACACTCCTCTTCGACGCTTTGGTGCTCAACACAGGTTCCCGCTGCAGCCTCGTCCTCTGCGCATTTGACGCGCTCCTGCGTTCGCTAGTACGAATCTATTCGGGTGTGTCTGTCCGGTACTCTAATGAGTGCAGCCGCGGTTCCGCAATGGCAACTGCACTGCCACTCTGTCGGCCAAAGGCGACTGAGAGAGAGACCCGCACTGCTTTTTTTCTTCTGGCGAATGACAAGGACAGCGCGACTATACTACCAGGCGCAAACGAAACGCTAAGACAGCACCGCCGTTCAAATGTGCAGGCCAACAAGAAACAGACACACCCACACCCGCCCACACTGGAAAGACCGAATAAAGCGCACGCGAGGGGCAAACAATGCCCACCGACACTCCATCTGTATGCTGTAGCCCTCTCAGGGTGAGAGCGTGTGCGGCGCAAACGGCGGAGAAATAGAACGTCGTCGAGTGAAAATGAGAAGATGAGAATGGCTGCGATGCTGATGTCGCATGCGCTGCGGATGACGTAGAAGGCTCCACCTCATTTCTCATGCTGTTTTCCCCTCCCCCACCATCCCATACCGATCTCTCGCTTTTCTGTTCACTCTGTCTACCTCTTCGGCTATCTTCGTTGCCATCCTCCCTCGTCCATTGTCCCGGAGGGAGGGATCTACGAACACACAACTTTTACAGACCGAAGGTGCCCCATTGCACCTGCACTACCGCCAGAAGCTCTATCGCGAGCGCCTCAGACACGCGCTGGGAGCGTGGTCGTGTGTGCGCATGCACGGCGGTCCGGCGGTGATCGCAAGGCGGAGCTGCTACTGCTCACACGTTTCCTATACCTCCCCTCGTCATCTTTCCTTTCTCAAGCCTGAAGGGCTGCACGAAGACTGATTCGATTGTGCGATTTGAGGCGGAAGGAGGGGTGCTGCCTCTCTCCCTGCCCCCCAAAAAAGTTGTGCAGCCCTGAATGTACTCTCTTGCGCAGCCGATGCGTCTTTACCACACTTCTGTGTGGCGAGCGCTTTGCCATATCCCTGATACTTTGCGCATACATCATCGTCACTTGGTTTCGGTGACATGTTCATCGTCATCGCAGCCAACGCCACGTGAGGTCACGAAGCTTTTTTCCAGCCCCATGGTGCAGGAGTGGTGTGTGAACGCTGCTCAAGAGGCGGTCATCTCCCGGAAAGCCATCAGTCAAGCAGAGCGCATTGTGACCGAGGCCGACGATCCGCGCTCCGATAAGCGGTACTTCTACGACAGTGATGCCCGACTCTGCCTTGTGTGCAACGCGCGTCTGGAGGGCAGCTACAGCACGCACATCCACAGCGTCGACCACATACCGCGCGTTGCACTATTGAAGCGCACGATTGGTATGATTCTCACGTTTCTTGAGCAGGCCACCTCATCACCGTCGCTGCCGTCGGAGTCGGACCAGCCCAACTCGTCGGCTGAGAGCAAACGCTTCTTAAGGACAGTGTCAAGTCACACAGCAACGCCTGCCGCCCCAGCCCCTTCTTGCTTCCATGCCTTGTATGCTGAGTCGCCGCTGTTCGCTGAGGACGGCGTGCCAAGTCGCGCTCTTCTCTACAACCGTCCGCGCACACTGCGCGAGTTTGACCTGGTAGATGTGATCATGCGACGCTGGTGGAACAACTTGCATAATCCACCACCTAGGCGGGGCAGTCTTTCCTTTGACCGTCTCCTCTCGCTTTCCTCGACTGAACTGCGGATGCGGCGATGGCGGGTGCGCTACCTACTCTACTTTCTCAAGTCGCGTGGGGTTCTTCGCTCTTGTCTCTCAGTGAGGTCTGACCAAGCGAATGAGGCGCCGCCCCCCAACGAGCGTATTCATCGTGGTGAAGCCTTTGAGCGGCTCGAGATGGTGGGCGACTTTTTCTTCAAGAGCCTCACCCCCGACCGAATGCACACCGTCTTCCCGGCTGATGAGGGTGGACTGACGGCTGAACTCCAGTACTTTGAGCGCGTTTTGGATTCGAATCACGGTCTGCTGGCCATCTACGACTATCTCGGTCTGGATGACATAGCCGGCTGCTTTCTAGCTAACAACAAGGCAAAGGCGGACGTTGTAGAGGCCGTCATTGGTGAACTGAAGGTTCTGTTGTGGTCGACCGAGGTGGTGTGGGGCATGGAGTACTACGCCCTACCTGGGGAGCGCGCCACGCATGTCTACCTGCGAGCGTTGGTGGCGCACACCATCGCCGAGCTGGGGCACACGGTGCTGATGTGGCAGCTGGGGAGTACACTACGCAATTGTCGCGACTTTATTCTCAAGCACACCGTGGAGGAATACTTGGGCGTCGAGAAACGGAACGAGCGTCGTGCAAAGAGGGGAGGTGACGAGTGCGACATCGCCTCGGGCCTTCCCAAGTACGCACTGCTGCCGCCGTTGCTCGCGTGGGATCGGCGCCGCCCGGACGTGTCGGTGCGGAGGTGTCAGGTGCCGTTCGCGGGGAAACTGTCTCGAAGCAGCATACCGCCTTCTCCTCAAGACCCGCTTCGCAAACTCGCCCCGACTGCAAGCTGTATTCCGGAGGCTATTCGGCATCACTACGCCGTCGGCCAAAAAAAGTGGAGTTCAAGCGCCTGTAAAACAGCCATTCAAGCCCTATGTGGCTCCCTCACACAAACTGCGCTGCAGCCTGACAGCGGTCACACCGCTGACGCTCTATCGTCGAACCCAAAGTGTCCATCTTTGCCCCTTTCTCCAGGACCGCAGCCGTCCCCAACCACGCTGGTGTGCGGGGACGTCCCTCGCAGTGTGCTACGAGCTTTGGTGGCTGCGAATTGCGTGGTGATTCGTAGCTCGTCCCCGCCCCTCGCTAGAACCACGTCGACTAGGAGGCTGGCCGGGTAGCACTGCTGCACCCTTTCGCTCGAACATTTTGGGGTACGGCGTCCCCTTTTGTCCTTGCGAGCAGGGACTTTGTATTCGCATTGCACGTGTTTGCGACGGCGAAGAACGGAGATGAAAGGAAACTCCAACTGACCAGCACGGCACCGTGTGCGCGGAGCGGTGGAAAAGGAGCGGAAGGCAGTGCAAACGGTACTCCTTTCTGTAAGCGTATACGTCTATATTTATGTATGTGCCTCTCGATCTTTCCTGAGTTGCGTCGTCTCTCACAGCCGTCGTGTGCCCGGTGCTCCTCGCAGTGTAAAGCGGACTGTGACCTCTTCCTCACCCACAAAGACAAATACACAAAACAGGGTCTGGTTCCCAAAGCCCTCGAAGACAGCTCTCTTTGCTCTGGGGAAGCGAAGGGGGTGTGTCAGCCGTTGCCACTTGCAGAGGCCCCCCCCCCCACACCTGCCATCCTTGTCTGCATGCTCATTTGCACCTCTCTCTATCTTAGGCTGACTCCGCGCCTCGCCATCGTCGGCCTGCTCCTCAATGTTTATCGCTCATTTCGTCATGCTTTCCCTCCTACCACCCTCGGTCTCCTTGCCTCTCTCTCATGGCTGTGTAGCGCATCCCTGCTATCGAGCTCTCCCACGGACGTTCTCTCTCTCTCTGGTCACTTGCATTCCTTTCGCGCGCCTGCCCCATCACTCGAATCTTTCTCACGCCGCCCTCACGTTTTATCTTCTCTTTCCTCCCTCGCCCCTCCGTCTGTCTAGAACCGAACGATTCACACGCACACGCCCACAGACGCCAACGTTCAGGCCCTTCGTTACCGTTATTTTTCATACACTGAACTGCCCGCACGCCCACTCGCATTCGCATTCGCATCCTCTTCGCCACGAAGATCGGCGTGTCTCTCTCCCGTTTTTCTTTTTCCCCGTCTTCTTCGCTGCGGGGTTTTGTCTGCTCCGTCAGTGCCGTCCACGCCGCCGTTTTTTGCAGTTGATCAGTGTAAGCGAGGAGGCTCGCACGAACACGAGCCGCTCCTCAGGCCTGCGCCCCTCTCCCGTCTCCCTTTCTTTCCCTCTGCGGTTGAGGCCCGCCTGTGGCTCCCGCTTTGTCTCGTCGGCCTCCTTCTCACGTTTTTTTTCTATCCGTTCTCGCTTTTATTTTCCCCTTTCTCTGTTGCTTTTCCAGCGGCTGCTCATCTACGCAGCCAATCACCTCCCAACTCATCATCTCTCTCTCCCCCGGCACTCTTCTCAGCTTTCGCTCTCTAACAGTCTCAAAGCACACAAGCAGACGAAAAACGCATGCGCCACAATGAAGGTCCCTCTTCAGCCTACGCTTTTCGTTTGCCTCTTCGGCACGTTGTCCGCGCTCGTCGCGTTCGTGCTCATCTTGGGATCTGCTGACACGTCGAGTGTGCTGGCAAGCCAGCGAATGGCACGCCTGTGCGGTAATATGGGATCCTGCATCCGTATCAACTCTGGCCCGGTCGAGTCTATTCTCATCGGCAACATTGTCTTTGACCAAGACACAGTGGGTGATGTTATCAAGCGTATTCCGCACTGGTTCGGCCATCAGACACGCCCGCTTGCCCTCATCATGCACAATGTGCCGTTAAAGGAGGACCTGACACTGAGCGCGCAAGGGGTGTCGGTTGCCTCTTACATTTCCCTTGCCTCGACGAAGGAGGTGCGCGTCGAGGCGGTGGCGTGAGCGCCGCGCTCTGCTATGGCCGGAACGTAAGCACCGCAAGAAGCTTGGTTGCGTGTCTGTCAATTGACGAAAAATGCACCCGCATCCTATTTCTCTGTTTTTACGGGCGTGTGTGTGTTCTCTCGCTTTTCGTCTTGTTGTGCTGCACACCGTTTTCACGATCAGCCGTGCCAGCTGTGGAGAAACAGGTTGCATGACCAACAATTTTGCAGATGAGCGAAGGGTATGTGGAGGTGTCACCTTTCAGCGTCACGACGAGCCCTCGCCCCTTCTCTAGTCCTATGGGAGGCCTTGTTCTTTACAGCTGATTGCATAGAAGGGGCCTTGCCTCTCGCGACTCGTGCTTCCTCCTCCACTGAAGGTGGAAGAGTAGACACCGACACAGAGCAGCAGCCGGAATGAACGTCCCGTGTGGTGTCGGTCCGCCTGTCTGCTTTCCATTTGGAGGACGGGGCGCTCGTTTCGCTGTTGTGTGCTGTTCTCTGCCTTTCGTGCTTCGTGCGATTTTGCAGGTTTTTCCGCTCTTTCGCTTTCATGGTTCTCTGCCCCGTGACGGCGGGAGAGGGAGAGAGGGCGGGGTCGTGGAGAAGGGGCTCACACCCCTCTCCGTGCGAGGGTATAATGCAGCGACCCACTACCCGCTCTCCTGTGTTGTGTATGTGAGAGAGAAGCCAGGCAGTCCTCCCCTCCCCCATCCCTGCCAAATTGCCGACCCACTTCTGGTGATGACAGGGTCAAGCAGCCATGGGCGTGCGGAGGTGAGGGCGATGTATCGCTACGGATGTTGGCGTTCGGGTCCCGGAGAGCGTTGCGTCGGAGGGCGCTGCGAGGGTGCACACGCTTGTACCATCCACGTGATGGGGCAGAGCGTCAGCGTGACTGAAACGTAACCCACCGCAGACGCGCACCGCTTCGTGGCGACCGGCACCATGGGAACGGGTGTGATGCGATGACCGAGTCCGCGCATTTGCTGTAGCGCGTGTGGCGACGGCCGCTTCTCACCATGTGGAGGGGGGCTGTGCCACGGCCGTCGAGTGGCGGAGTGGCGTTGTGCTTCATGTTATAGGGAAGAGTGAACACGCGAACGCACATATTGCGCTCCGTGTGCTGAGGTGTGTGCGCCGTCTTTCATGTTGTTCTACACTGCCGTAACAGCAAGGTCTCTCGAGGACAACGAGGACTCACCTTGTCCCATACTCCCCACCCCCTCCTACTTATATCGCCTTGGCCTTTCGAGTAAGGATCCCCTTTTGGAAGTTTTTTTTTGTTTCTGTGCCATCGGTCGAGTGTGAGTGGTGCGTGCAGCTGCCTCCCTCCTCCTCTACCGCGCCTCCCCGGCCAGCTCGATGAGTGCTGACTTTACATAGTTATATATACATGCGTGCGTGAATCCGTGTTTCTTCCGCTTCCGGTCGTTTTGTCGCTGTGGCTCGTGTGCCTTTCCTCGTTCTAACCACCTACCCGTGACGTTTTTATCCATCTACTGGATATGTCCCGAATGCGCTCTCGGAGCTGTATGTCATGCCGCTTCCCCTTCTCTCACCTCTACGTACGGCAATCCCCCCTTTAGTTCTCAACATTTCCCAGCAACGAGAAGGTTCGGTAGCCAAAGAGGAAAAAAAGGGCGTTGAGCGGCGCTCCATTGGAGGGCGTTTGCTGCGTTAAGCAGGTGCGACCACTCACAACGTGAGACACCCTCAAAGGACTGGATGAAGAGACGATTGCCGTGTCTACATCTTACGCCGTGATGAGCTTCCCTACTCTTCGCTTTCCGAGAGGGGGAGTGGAGGTGGGGAAGTGTGGTGCGGCAAGTCGGCGACATTTCACATCAACAGCATGAACAACGACAAAGATTATAGTGGACCCGCTTCTCACTGTAACTCTATATATTTATATGTGCCCTTCACTCGCTTTTACCTATGATTTTCTAATGGTCAAGTTCCCGAGGGAATGCACGCCACCGCCACCCCACCCCTTCCTCTTCCTCCTCTGCCATTTTTCTATGGGCACCAACGCTGTCGTTTGTACGAGTGCTTGGTTTTTTTTCACCCTTTTTTGACTATTTGGCGTCAGTCTCCCTCTCTCCGTGCGAGTGCAGGTGTGTGTGTGTGTGCTCTTGTCGTGGCTTAATCAGCAAGTCGCATGCGCAGTGGGGCGAAGGAGCGAGAATCACAACGCCGCGCTTGGTTTGGTTGGGTTGATGACGCTGTCGCGACGTTTGTTTCTGTTGCAGTCTCGTGGACTACTCCGCTGCTTGTGTTCTCGGACCTTTTACTGATCTCGACCTCGCAGTGACATGTGTCCTCCACAGCGACGCACATCCACACGCACCGTCTTTTCTCTCTTGTTTGTGCCGTACCCGATGGCTCCCTCTCCTCCTGCTCCCTGCCTTTTGAGGGATGAAGGAGAGCCCCATCTCGGGTCATGGCGAAGTGCGAGAGCAAGAGAAGTTTGGCGAGGCTCAGGCGGATGTGTAAAGATGGGGAAAAAAATCGCTTTTTGTCGGACCCGTCCTTTTCCCTTTTGAAAAGCGAAGCGTCACCTTTCCCGCATTGTGTTTTTTTTTTTTGCTTTCGCCAAAACGGTGTTTGTGTCTGTCTGCACGCGCGTGGGGAACTCCCGTTCTCTCTATTGTCACCACACTTCCTTTCCGGTAAGCGAGTGGGGAGGTGCTGTGAGAGCCCACTCGCCCTCGACAGCGAAATTTTCGTTACAATTCGTTTGTCGTTCTGCTCTCGCCTTTTTTTCTTCACGGCCTTCAAAGATGCTGACTCAGTCCTTCTATGTCGGGGTGTAACGGTCTGTATAGGTGCATGGACACGCGTGTGTGTGCGTGCATGTTATTCCTTCTCGAACCCCCTTCCGTTCCACTGTTATACCCTTCGCAGCTTCCTTTTTTTTTGTTGCGAGTCTCTTCCTCTCGGAGTGGTGGTGATGAGGGGAGGGACTGTAACGGAATATGTACGGGAAGGTATCTTTCAATTTAGCAGGGAGAGTGGGACTGCCGAAGAGTCCCGTTTGCCTCGTGCAGTATCTTCTGGTGGCTGCTGCGTTGGCGTTCTCTGCTCTGACGGCAATGGTAAAGGACATGTCGCACACACACAAAAAACGAAAAACACAAAGAAAAACGGACTTCATTGCCCAATGGCATGGTGCGCAGAAGTCGAGCGTCATGGAGGCAAAACGATGTTCATGGAACGCGACAGCGCGCACAGCTGCAGAGGCGATGAGGGCTTGAAGGACGGTGAAAAGAAAAAAAGAAATTGATGACACTGAAAGCGGAACGAAAAGCGAAAGGGGTGAAGTAGTTTGTTAGGACCAACATGAACTCAGAGACAACAAACTGCTCATGCAGATGCAGGCGCCGTGTAGCGTCGCCTTCGTCGTACTGTCGCATAGGAAACGAAGAGGTCACGTGAAATCGTTTCCAGCACTGCTGTAGGATTTGTTTAGATATCAGTATCCCTTGGAGCACAGACGCACACATGGGATTGCCAGTGGAGGTGACGGTGATTCCACTCCGGTAACAGTTGATGTCGTCCCTGTTTTCAACACTCTGACCATCTCAGCTGAACTACAGAGCACCACCTCGGTTGCCAAGAGGTGTGTAGAAGCGCTTCCACGGCTCTGCACCCTTCCTACACCTGCAGTACGCTCGCATGTCCGCATGCTCATCAAGGCTTTCTCCACCCTGGTCTCCCTGCTTCTCGTTTCTGCTACACGCCACGGTGTGCGACAATACCGCGCATCCTCAACTACACCTTCCTCCTCCGACACCTCTGTGCACAACACATGACACTGTCTTGTTTTCTGTCCTTTCGTGCAACCCTCCCTGACACTGCGCGCAGAGTCTCCAAGGATGTCTCTGACGCTTATCCCTGATCACTTCCAGCACATCGTGCGTCTGCTCAACACGAATGTGGAGGGCAAGCGCAAGGTGGCGTTCGCGCTGCGCATGGTGAAGGGCGTTGGTATCCGGTTTGCCTACCTGGTGTGCAAGAAGGCCGGGATCGACGTGGAGCGCCGCGCCGGCACTCTGACCGCGGAGGAGCTGGAGAAGATCGCCGAGATCATTGCCGACCCCGCGAAGTTCAAGATCCCGGACTGGTTCCTGAACCGTCAGCGCGACCCCAAGACCGGCAAGACGGAGCACCTATCCAGCTCGATGGTGGACACCCGCCTGCGCGACGACCTTGAGCGCCTGAAGAAGATGCGCGCGCACCGTGGTGTGCGTCACGCCTACGGCCTCCGCGTCCGCGGCCAGCACACGTGCACGAGTGGCCGCCACGGCAAGACGGTCGGTGTCTCTCGCGGCAAGTAAGCTCGGTGGTGTGCAGCGCGTGCGGCTCCTCTTCGGCCCCTTATCTGCTGCCGGGCCACCCCCCCCCCCCCCCCCACAAGGCCGCCTGCTCCACGTCGCGTTTGCCAGCGTTAACGGCGACTTTGACGGGAAGCAGGTCTGCGTTGACTTTTCGGTTTACGGGGACAGAGCTAGGGATGGAGTGACCGCGCTGAGGTTTGCGGTACTCTGTGCAGTCGACAGCGCATCTTTGGTTACGTTTTTGTTGTTTTTAATTTTACCTCTTCTTTCATTCGACCACGACGACATGACATTCAATACGTAGAAGCCAGCAATACCCGTGCACGTACATGCAGTGGAGGCCCATGCCCAGCAAACCCTGTGCTTGCATCGGCGTCTGACAAATTCGTGGTTGCTTCTGTGTAGCTGCCGTGGTACCTTTGCACCCTCTCGTCCTCTTCTGACTCTCGCTTTCCTTCTCTCTTGTCTCCTGTGCTGCACTGCGGATTATTAGCCTCGCATGCGCGCGAAAAAAATTCGCTTCCACGTCGCATGCAGTGCAGGGGGAGAGAGAGAGGTTAGCATTGTCAGAGGCCGAATTCGGTGTACCACCAGGTAGATAACCGCGCCACGCCGCTTTTGGTGACACGTCGGAACGCTTAGGCGTTCAGAAGAACCTTGTTGTTGTGCTCCGTGAAGCGCACCCAGCACAACGAAGCTGCTCCACCGGCTGCCATCTCTACCGCGTGCTTTCACGGCGACAGGCGTCTTGAATTTACCATGCCAACTCTTGTTGCAATCTATTTCTCCACTGACGTTCTTCTTTGCGTCGTTCCTTTTTCGCCCTCCGCCTTCCATTCTGCCGCGTGTGTTTTGCCTCTCTCCCTCTCCACGGTGCCACCCGCCAACCGGCACTTCGGACGCTGCTGCACTCGGTCACCTGCTCTCACTTCCTCTTCTCACCCACACACCATCACAAAAAAAAACACACACAAAACGAAGAAAACAACGGAGAAAGTACGCAAGGATGTCTCTGACGCTTATCCCTGATCACTTCCAGCACATCGTGCGTCTGCTCAACACGAATGTGGAGGGCAAGCGCAAGGTGGCGTTCGCGCTGCGCATGGTGAAGGGCGTTGGTATCCGGTTTGCCTACCTGGTGTGCAAGAAGGCCGGGATCGACGTGGAGCGCCGCGCCGGCACTCTGACCGCGGAGGAGCTGGAGAAGATCGCCGAGATCATTGCCGACCCCGCGAAGTTCAAGATCCCGGACTGGTTCCTGAACCGTCAGCGCGACCCCAAGACCGGCAAGACGGAGCACCTATCCAGCTCGATGGTGGACACCCGCCTGCGCGACGACCTTGAGCGCCTGAAGAAGATGCGCGCGCACCGTGGTGTGCGTCACGCCTACGGCCTCCGCGTCCGCGGCCAGCACACGTGCACGAGTGGCCGCCACGGCAAGACGGTCGGTGTCTCTCGCGGCAAGTAAGCTCGGTGAGACCGACACACTCCCTCGGTCACCTCCCTCCCCACCACCATGTCGACTCCCCTTGGCTACTTTATTTTCTGTTGTCTTCGTTATGTGCGACTCATCCTAAAGGAGAACGATTCGGTGTGCGGAATAAGGGCAGCCTGGGGGGGGGGCATGCGTTGGTGTGGACGGGACGGGTGAGGGAGAAGGGAGAGGGGAAAGGGGAAGGGCGATATGTAAATCGACTGCGTGGGTCTGTGCTCGGGTGCTTCTCTTAGCTTCACCGGCTGTCATGGCGAAGCGGACTCGAGCACGGACTCGCCGTTGGTGTGAGGGAGTGTGTACCCCGAGCTCTCTCTCTCGTTGCTCTCGCAGGTGCTTCTTTTGTTGTTTTTATCGTTTCGCGGCATGTCGCTGAGCGTCATTTTCTTTTGTTTGTCGAATTTCCCCATCCGGAAAAAAAGAAGCGGGGGCCTACGCGATAGGCACGACACAGAGCGTCGACCTGGCTCGCCCGTGACGCACGAGGCATCCGCGGGTCGTATTCTCTTCCTCCTACCCAGCAGGGTTTCGAGACGTCCGCGTGTAGGCCTTGTCGGTACCGCGTGTCTACAAGCGACGGCCAGTGTGGCGTAGTGGCAGCTGAGAGCTCAGCGCACTCGCATGCCACGCGCTGAACGTGCGTCAAACTGATCCCCTCATAAAAGAACAAGAGGCGCTCATGCGTACCTTCCTCACCTTAGGGCGAATGCAAGCCGTCCGCCGATCGCACTTCTTCGTTAACTTCTCACGCCTCTCACATCCTTCTCATTCACTCTGCCCTCTCATGTCCATCTGCACGACCACGCCCACCTCCGGCTGAACTCGCCGACTTTCTCGTCATGGCAAAGATGTCTGAGAGCGGAGCTCGCGGTCAATCACCGCAGAAGTTCTGCCTACCTCTCGGAGCATCCACCATCCACTACGCTGTCTCAGGGCACGCGAGCGAGCACGAGGAAGAGGCCAAAGAGTAGAGGGAAGAACTGAGACTCAGTAGACCTGCTTGAGCCGCGTTGGTCTTTGTTCCCCTTCGCCCTTTCGCGTTCACTGCTCCTTCTCTCCCTGCCAGACACATCAGGTGTAGTGCTGCGCTTCACCGCCTACTCTTTTGTTTTACTGTTTTCTTTCTTTGGAGGGGCGGGGGAGAAGAGGCAAGGAGAAGAGTGGTGTGTGCGCGTCGTTGCAGACCTCGGCCTCCAGACAGGCACACAGGCGCCGCGCCTTCCGCAGGAAGACCGCTACCCCACCACACGCCTCCCACGAAAACGGGGAGCTGCACGCGCCATCCCGTCGAACTTATCTTTGTAGGTCTGTTGTTGACTGACGCCTGTGTTCGTGTGCGTCGGCGCATTCACGCGTCTTTTTTGCGTGTGTGTGTGTGTCTTGGTTTCTTTCTTTTCCATTTGGAAGCGTCAGGTTTCACCTGCACCCTAACCATGTCCATATCCTGCGAAGAGCTGCTCGCCCTTCGTCGCGCGCAAGTGTCACAAAAGCAGTCGCCCCAGAAGGCCCCTGGGCCAGCTGTTTTGTCAGCTACTTCTCCGACTTCACAGCCCAGGGAGGTCACAACAGCGGCCCCTGCAACTCTGCACTCCCGTCGGCGCCCGCACGCGTCTGGAAATGTCACAGCGTCCGCGATGCAGGCAGAGGCGCTCAACCCCTATTTGCGAAGGCCAGATAAAAAGGTCGCCGAGTACGCGTCCGTCACCGTGGCGGTCGAGCTGGAGCCTAAGGTCATGGCGGCCCACCTGTCTGTGCGAGGCGAGGTGCCGCGGGCAGAGCTTCTGCAGCGCAAGCGTCAGCGCATCGACGCTGGCCCTACGCTGTCACAGCTGCTGATGGCGCGTGGCATGCACACTGCCGCGGCAAACAACCTTGATTTAAACCCAGAGAACGGTAGCGCTGATATCGCTTCTTGCGCGGCAGCCGGGGACTACGCTACCTGGCTACCTGTGGAGGCCTTTGATGACGCTTTTCGCTTCGAGGAGCTGTCCCCGGAGGACTGGGCGGAGCGTGTAGCCGCTGCTCCGTCAGGTTTGCCTTGTCTCTTCTGGAAACTAGACCATCGGCAGCACCAGAGGGGAGGCATCTGGGCCTCGGGGCGTGTCGTGGAGGTGGATGTGGACAAGCAGCGGTACCACGTTTTGCCAGACGACGTCAGAGACCCTCGCAGCGCCCAAAAACAGAAGACCGACTCGAACGGCAGCGGAGAAGACACCAGGCCGCTTGTGCTGCCACGCGTTTTTGTATGCTTTGCCGCCGAAGATCCAGAGAACTTCGCGAACCGCTTCGCTGCTGCCCACAAACGCCGCACCATCGCTGAAGCCGCGCTGCGCACTGAGTTGTACGTTGACTCCATCCCCCTCGATGAGTACGCCGCACTGGACCCCCTTGTAATCCGGCGCGTGCTGGATGCTGCTCTCAGTACACCCGCGCTTGTGGAGAGTGAGTCGAACCTAAACGTGACCGGCGTACTGGAGCAGGTGCGCGCCGGGTACAGTCGCATCATGAACGCCGATCTCTTCCACTCCATAACGCAGGGCGGCGGTCTCTCGCAACTAATGGGCCCCTCGGCAACGTCGTCGACGACGCTGTCGGCGTCTTCATTGTTTGTGAGCGACACCGCGCGTCCAGTCCCGCTCTTCGGCGTCCCTTCTCACCAGGCCAAGCGTTTCGCCGCCACAGTGGGGGCCTTCCGTCAGGAGTGCTTCTGGAACACGTCCCCTGTGCTTGCGGGCCTCACGCGGGCCGTGCGCCAAGCCGACGACGCCTTGCTCTCTCGGTGTGTGTTTGTGCTCTACTCCACGACGAGAATGAAGCGGCCACTGAGCCTCATGGAGCTGGAGGAGATCGAGACGACGGCGACGCGGGTCTCCTTCTTGCACGCCAGGGATCAGTGGCTGGCGCAGACTGCGGACATGGTAAAACGCACACTCAGCACCTTCCCTTCCAAGGACCCTGTCCACTTGCATCACTACGACGTGAACACCTACACGGGCTGCAGTACTGAGCGATACCTGCGGCAGATTCAGCTGCACATGCAGGACACCCTCCAACATTACTTGACTAGCTCTCTGGAGGCGCTCATCCGTTTTTTTGAGCATGCCGGCGACAACCACGTCACAGTTCATGGAATGACTGAGGTCGAGGTGACGCACGGGATTTATCCCGCTCCGCGGACCCCCTTCGGGGCTGACGAACGCATTACTGCAGGCTTTCTGGTGCCCCCGCCGCACCCGCTGCCGCCTTTGCTCTCCGTCGTGCTCCTGTGCACAAAGCACGTCAGTGACGCCGGCGCGAAAGCTGCACAAGAGGCGTTGGAAACTCCAGCCACCGAGACGCAAGCTCCAAATCCGGTCGCAGGCGACGTACCGGAGGAGAACGAGGGTACTGGAAAGGCGGAGAAGCCGTCTACTGCGTGCCTGAGCTACAGCTGCTCCATTGAGTCCATGCGGGTATCGCTCCAGGGGCTCCTGAAGCGCTGTCTGACGCAGCACAGCACTCTTCGCACGGTCGAGCGCGTCCTCTTCGACTTTCTTTACGATCCCACCACGGCGTTTCTCAATGTCCCCGAGGCGTCTAGCATGCTGATGGAGTCGTGGGTGCAGCGGATAAACGTGGTTCTCGACCGCGTCGCCGTTGCCATGATGTCGTACAGGGAGACCTACACACCTTTTACGGCGGTGATTGAGCTTGACTTGAACGCCTACATGTCCAGCTTCGACGAGCGTTTCCCAGGCACGCGCGGTGTGGAGGCGGAGGTGCAGCGCTTCCTCACACTGCAGCAGCAGGTGCTGGATGACATTCCTGTCTCAGCGGACTTGGGCCTCGTACGCGTGGAGTGCAGCGAGGTTCGCCGTGAATTGTCGAAAAAGTGCGCCATGGGTGCGGCCAAGGTGCTGGACGTCATGGCCGCTCGCGCTCTTTGCAAGGAGATCGAGGTGAACGATCGCTATAGCGAGCTGTACGCAGCGCTGCTGAAGCCGACAGAGACACCGGAGGAGGTGGTCGCAACGAAGGACTTCATCAAGACGATTCCAGAACGTGTTGTCGACTTGGAGATGGCCATCGAAGAGTCGAAGGAGATCCACGAGCTGCTCAAAGGCTTCAAGCGCCCCCTCTCCGAGGAAGAGTTCAACAAGAAGTGGAAGGCGATCGGCTGGCCCAGTCAGCTCGACAACGCCGTCAACGAGCGTGTGGAGGAGCTGGAAGAGACGAAGCGGCGCCTGCTGGCGTCCATGAACCGGGCGCAGGATTTGTTCGAACAGGAGGTTGAACGGATTCAGAAGATCGTCGAGCAATACGGTCAGCATCGAAACCCCCACCGCATGACTGAGATCGCCGAGGATGTATTGCGAGTGCAGGAGAAGATTCATCAACTGCGTAGCCAAGCCAGCACCTTCAACAGCGACGAATCACTCTTCAACATTGAGCAGACCGACTACTCGGCGGTGCACCAACTCGCCACGGACTTCGAGCCGTACGAGGCGCTCTGGATTACCTCGGCGAAGTGGTCCGCCTCACTCGAGAAGTGGCACGAGTTGCCTTTCATGAGCATCGATGCGGACGAGGTGGAGAGGATCGTGGGAGACACTCTTCGCATCATGAACACGTGCGTTCGAAACCCGCAGTTGAGGCCGGAGTTGGTGCAGGTGGCGGAGCGCACCCGCGAGAATGTGCAGCAGTTTCGCCCACTTGTGCCGACGGTAAAGTACCTGCGGATGAAAGGCATGCAGGAGCGGCACTGGAGCCAGCTGTCGAAGGAGCTTGGCCAGGCCATCGAGCCGGGCGTCACGCTGCAGAGTCTCGACGACGTGGTTCGCATGAGCTTGACGCAGCAAAACGATGTGCTCATGCGCATTTCCGAAATCGCATCGCGCGAGTTCCACATCGAGACGTCGCTCGCGAAGATGAAGGCGGCGTGGGCCGATATGCGGATGAGCGTCACGGCGTACAAGGAGACCGGGTGCTTTGTGATATCAAAGGATGTGGTGGACCAGACGCAAGAGAAGCTGGACGATCAGATGCTGCTGACGCAGAGTCTTTCCTTCTCTCCTTTCAAGCAGCTGTTCGAGGACGAGATCGCCGACTGGGAAACCTCTCTGAAACTCGTGCAGGACGTGCTGGATGCGTGGCTGCGATGCCAAAAGTCGTGGCTCTACCTCGAACCCATCTTCCAGTCGGAGGACATTTCGCGCCAGCTGCCGGGCGAGTACAAGCGCTTCCAGGTGGTGCACAAGAATTGGAAGTTTCTGACAAACAAGGCGAAGGAGGTGGACCTGACGCTCGAATTCTGCACGACGACGGAGCGCTGTCTCGAGCTGCTCAAAGAGAACAACGACACGCTGGAGGTGGTGGAGCGGGGCTTGAACCAGTACCTCGAGAACAAGCGCGCCTCCTTTGCCCGCTTCTACTTCTTGTCTGACGACGAGCTCCTGGCGATCTTGTCGGAGGCCCGCGACCCGCAAAAGATTCAGCCGCAGTTCCGCAAGCTCTTTGAGAACATCGCCCGCATCGACATGCGCAACGACGACAACGAGATGTTTGGCATGTACTCGCAGATGGAGGAGTACATCCCATTCGCGCAATCCGTGCTGCCGCGCAAGTACGTCGAGAACTGGCTGACGGAGATTGAGCACATGATGAAGATTTCGATCCGGTTGCAGCTGGAGGCGGGTGTGAAGAACGCGGCCACCATGAAGAGGCAGGCTTTTGTGCTGCAGTCGCCAGGGCAGGTGGCGATTGCCGTGAACCAGATCATGTGGACGCACGAGTGTGAGATGTCGCTGAAGGAGCAGGGCTCGCTTGCCCCCTACATGGAGACGGCGCAGCAGAACTTGATGGTGCTGGTGGAGACCGTGCGGCTGCCGCTGACAAACCTGCAGCGGATGAATCTGAGCGGCCTCATCACGATTGAGGTGCACGCCAGGGACATTGTCGAGCAACTCGCCAAGGCCGGTGTAGACAGCATCTACGCCTTCGAGTGGGTGTCGCAGCTGCGCAGCTACTGGGAGAACAACGACTGCGTGCTACGCCAGGTCGAGGCGCAGTTTCGCTACGGCGGCGAGTACCTGGGAAACACGACGCGTCTTGTCATCACCCCGCTAACCGATCGCATCTACCTGACCTTGACAGGAGCGATGCACATGTTCCTCGGAGGTGCCCCTGCCGGGCCTGCCGGTACCGGCAAGACGGAGACGGTGAAGGACCTTGCGAAGGCCGTGGCAAAGCAGTGTGTGGTGTTCAACTGCCAGGAGGGTATGACGTACGCATCCATGGCCAAGTTCTTCAAGGGACTGGCCCAGGCTGGGGCGTGGGCGTGCTTCGACGAGTTCAATCGTATCGACGTCGAGGTGCTCTCCGTCGTGGCGCAGCAGGTGTCCTCGCTGCAGGAGGCGGCGCGCACGCGGCAGTTCCGCATTCCTTTCGAGGGTACCGAGATCGTCGTGGACCCATCCTACTCCGTCTTCATCACCATGAACCCTGGCTACGCCGGTCGCACAGAGCTGCCGGATAACTTGAAGGTGCTGTTCCGCCCGGTGGCGTGCATGGTGCCGGACTACGCCATGATTGCGGAGATTCGCTTGTTCTCTTTCGGCTACTCGGACTCGCGCAAGCTGGCACAGAAGATGGTGGCGACCTTTCGGCTGAGCTCCGAGCAACTCTCGTCGCAGGATCACTACGACTTTGGCATGCGCGCCGTCAACACGGTCATCTCGGCGGCTGGCCTGATGAAGCGTGAGCACCCCGATGAAGCCGAGGACGTGTTACTGCTGCGAGCGCTGCGGGACTCGAACGCGCCAAAGTTCCTGGAGGAGGACCTGCTCTTGTTCGACGGCATCACCTCCGACCTCTTTCCAGGCGTGCAGCTCACTCCAGCCGGCTACGGCGACTTCATCGCTGCACTCGAGACGAAGGCCTCCTCGATGCGTCTGCAGCCGACGGAGATGTTCGTAAAAAAGTGCGTGCAGTTGTACGAGATGAGCGTGTTGCGCCATGGCCAGATGGCGGTGGGGCCGACGATGGGTGGCAAGACGAGCGCGACACGCGTCCTGCAGGCGGCGATGACACACCTACGAAAAGAGCTGAAGAGCACCAAGTTTGCGGAGGTCAAGACGTACTGCTTGAACCCAAAGTCGATCATGATGGCCCAACTCTACGGCGGCTTCGACGAGGCGACCGGGGAGTGGCGGGACGGGATCATCGGCGAGGTTTTTCGCATTGCCGCTCGCGACACAACCGACGCACGGCAGTGGATCATCTTCGACGGCCCGGTCGACGCGCTCTGGATTGAGTCGATGAACACGGTGCTGGATGACAACAAGAAGCTGTGCCTTATCTCCGGCGAGATCATCGCGATGACGCCGTACATGAACTGCTGGTTCGAGGTGGAGGACTTGGCGGTCGCCTCGCCGGCTACGGTCTCGCGCGCCGGTATGATTTACCTTGAGCCGAACACGTGCATTGGCGTGCGCAACTTTATCCTTAGCTGGCAGCAGTACAGACTCCCCGTCACAATGGAACCGTACAAGGAGCATCTGCAGGAGCTGTGCGAGCAGCTCTTCCCATCACTCATTCACTTTGTGCAGACAGAGGTGACCGAGTACAGTCCGTCCAGCTGGCCCAACTTGGTGACCTCCTGCTTCAACCTATTCGACTGCTTTATGTCGCCGTACACCCCGACGCGCACGTACGAGGTGCCGCAGGACAAGCTGGACTTGCTGCGCGAGATTCACCTGCATCTGCTGATCTTCTCCGTCGTCTGGTCCTTCGGTGCCACTGGCGACCGGCCAAGCCGACAGCGGTTTGACAAGTTCCTGCGCGACGAGCTGCGTCTGCGCAACGTCAACATCGAGCTGCCCGTGATTGGATGCCTGCAGGATTACCAGTTCATCCCGGAGGAGCGCCGTTGGATCGCGTGGGCGGAGCGGCTGCCGCCGTTTACGACACAGGTGACGCAGAGCAACTTCTCCGATATTATCGTTTTGACGGCTGATGTGGCACGGTACAAGTACGTGAACCGAATCCTTCTGGAGCACTCCTACCACACGCTGTGCTGCGGCCCCACCGGCACGGGCAAGACAGTGCTAATGCGGCAGCTCCTGATGCACGAAATGCCGAAGGAGTGCACGCCGATCTTCTTCACCTTCTCGGCCCGCACAAGCGCGAATCAGACGCAGGACCTCATCTTCTCCAAGTTCGAGGTGCGCCGGCGCGCGTCGCCACAGGTGTGGGGTGCCCCGCTGAACCGCAAGTTTATCATCCTCGTGGACGACATGAACATGCCGCTCAAGGAGCAGTACGGCGCGCAGCCGCCGATTGAGCTGCTTCGGCAGTTCATGGACTACAAGGGGTGGTACGACCGCCGCACTCGCGAGTTCTTTTCGATTGTCGACGTGGTGCTGGCCGGCACGATGGGGCCACCCGGCGGCGGCCGCCATTTTATCACGCAGCGCTTCCTGCGGCACTTTCACCAGATTGCTTTTCCTGAAATCGAGGATGACAGCATGAGCCGCATCTTTCTCTCACTGCTGGAGAGCTACTTCTCCCTCTTTGCGGAGGATGTGCGTGGGAAACTCTCCTCGGTTGTGATGGCGTCCATCGAGGTCTTCAACACCGCCGTCAAAGAGCTCAAGCCGACCCCTGCCCGTCCACACTACCTGTTCAACCTCCGCGATCTGGCGAAGGTGATGGACGGACTTACGAACGCGACCCCCGCGACGGTGAAGACGGTGCCGGCGCTGGTGCGACTGTGGCTACATGAGGAGATGCGAACCTTTCAAGACCGCCTGACGAACGACGCGGACAGGTCTTGGTTCCAGGAGGTGCTTGGAAAGCAGTTGCAAAAACACCTGAAGGTGTCGGTGAACGATGTCACGCAACGTCATCGCGGCGACGGTGGCGCAGGCGCCGACAGCAAGACCCCGAAGACACCGGTAGCGGACATGAACGCGCTTATGTTTGTGGACTTCATGGGTGGCAAGTCAGAGCAGCGCGTCTACCAAGAGGCGACCGACTTCGACGCCGTGGTCAAGACGCTCGAGCAGCAGCTGCGAGACTACAATCACCAGTGCATCGGCGGCCGTCAGCTGCACCTGGTCATGTTCGCCGACGCGGCGCAGCACGTGTGTCGCATTGCGCGCGTGCTACGCAAGCCAAACGGGCACGCGCTGCTTCTCGGAGTCGGCGGCTCTGGCCGTCAGTCGCTGTCCCGCCTTGCTGCTCACCTGAATGAGTACGAGCTCTTCCAAGTCGAGATCGCGAAGGGGTACACCATGAACGCCTGGCGCGAAGACCTGAAAGCGGTGCTGCAGCGCGTCGCACTCCAAAAGAAGCAGGTGCTTTTTCTCTTCGCCGACACCCAGATTGTGCACGAGGCCATGCTTGAGGACGTGAACAACCTTCTCAACTCCGGCGAGGTGCCGAACCTCTTTGTTGGCCCGGAGCTGGACGACCTGCTGAACGCGATGCGGCATGTCTGTGTGGCGGAAGGGCTGCCGGTGGACAAGGTCACCATCTTCGCCCGCTTTGTGCGCAGCTGCCGCAGTCAGCTCCACATCTCTCTCTGCATGTCCCCGCTGGGCGAGGTCTTCCGAAGCCGTCTGCGCATGTTTCCCGCACTCGTGAACTGCTGCACGGTGGACTGGTTCTCGGCGTGGCCGCAGCAAGCGCTGAGGAGCGTGGCACGCAACTACTTTGCCATGATGCCGCTGCTTGCGCAGCAGGCAAAGGCAGTGGAGGCGTGCACGGAGGTGTGCGTGCGGGTCCACGTGAGTGTCGACGCCGTCTCTGTTCGCTTCCTCGCCGAGACGCAGCGGCACAACTACGTGACGCCTACGTCGTTCCTGGAGCTGCTCCACACCTTCCGCGCGCTCATGGAGACGCAGACGGAAAAGAACCAAACCACGAAGGACCGCTTCATCAACGGCTTGGCCAAGCTTCGCGAGACGGAGGACGCCGTGGCCGAGCTGCAGCAGACCCTGTCGCAGAGTCAGCCGGTGCTGCTGGAGAAGAACGAGTCCATCAAGGCCCTCGTCGCCGAGATGGAGGTGCAGACAACTGAGGCGGAGAAGACGAAGAAGGAGGCGCAGAAGGAGCGTGAGGCGGTGGCGACGATGCAGGGAGAGTGCGCTGCCATCGAGGGCGCGGCGCAGGAGCAACTGGCCGAGGCGTTGCCGGAGCTGGACCGTGCTCTGGAGAGCCTCAAGAATCTCAAGTCGGCGCAGATTACGGAGGTGGCCGGCTACAAAGCCCCGACCGCCGGCGTCGTCATGACGATGCAGGGCATCTGTATTCTGTTTCAAATCAAGCCGCAGATGCGCGCCGCAAGCCTAATGGAGAAGAAGGCGGACTTCTGGGCTACCGCCAAGGAGCAGCTCCTCAACAACCCGAACCTGCTGCTACAGCGGCTCATCCAGTACGACAAGGAGAACATCCCCGAGAAGCTGATCCAGGCAGTGATGCCCCTCGTCACGTCCGATGATTTCACTCCAAAAAAGATCGCTGGCGCCAGTCAGGCCTGCGCGGCCATGTGCCAGTGGACGCACGCCATGGTGCGCTTTCACGAGGTGAATAAGAAGGTGGCACCGCTGCGACAGAAGCTGGCGGTGGCGCAGCAGGCGAACCAGAAGGCCCAGCAGAAACTGAAGGAGGCCGAGACGCAGCTCGCCGATGTGGCGGAGCGACTTGCCGATATGCAGCGCCGCAAGGAGGAGGCGGAGCGGGAGCTGGAGGAGCTGGACCAAACAGTGAAGCGGACGGCGCTGCGGCTAGAGCGTGCGGCGATGCTGATAGATGGTTTGGCGGGTGAGAAGCGCAGCTGGACGAAGTCGCTGGAGCGCATTGACGAGTCGGCCCAGTACCTGATGGGCGACATGCTGGTGGCGGCTGGCCAGATAGCGTATTGCGGACCCTTCACCTCCGTGTACCGCGAGGAACTGTTCAAGTCGTGGGGCAAAGAACTCGAGGAGCGCTTTATCTTGCATAGCGCACAGTACTCCATCTACCACACGCTGCAGGACGCGGTGGAAACGCGGGAGTGGATCTTGAACGGGCTGCCGATGGATACCCTATCGATTGAGAACGCCCTCTTCGCGAAGAACGCGCGCCGGTGGCCGCTTCTGATCGACCCCCAGACGCAGGGTAACCGATGGATTCGGCGGACGTACAAGGACTCGCTGGAGGTGGTGCGGCCAAGCCAGAAGGACCTCATCAAGCGTATCGAGTACTGCATCCGCGCAGGGAGGCCAGTGCTGCTGGAGAACGTCGGCGAGGATATTGAGACCAGCCTCAACCCTCTGCTAGAGCGGCGCACCTTCATGGAGGGTGGGACGGAGATGCTTCGCATATCCGACACACCGATCCCGTGGAACCCGAAGTTCAAGTTCTTCATGACGACAAAACTGCCGAACCCGCACTACATCCCGGAGGTGATGGTGCGTGTGACGCTGCTGAACTTCTTCATCACCCCGCGTGGACTGGAAGACCAGCTGCTCGGCGTCGTGGTTGGACAGGAGCGCAGGGAGCTGGAGATGCGGCGTAGTGACCTAATTCAGAAGAACGCCGCGATGAAGGCCGACCTTGTCAACACGCAGGAGAGCATCCTGTGCAAGCTGAAGGAGGTGCAGGGCGACGTGCTCGACGACGTGGAGCTTATTGCCTACCTGAACCAGTCAAAGGAGAAGACGCTGGAGATTACGACGCGGGTGGCCGAGGCGGAGTCTGCCGAGGTGGAGCTGACGGCGAGCCGTGAGGAGTACCGCCCCATCGCGCATCACTCCTCGTGCCTTTACTTCTGCTGCTCCACCCTCTCCAATGTCGACCCCATGTATCAGTACTCGCTGCAATGGTTCGTGCAGCTCTTCATCGCGAGCATTGAGCAGGCGAGGCGCGCCGACGATGTGGCGCAGCGGCTGGAGAACCTGACAGAGTACTTCACCTATAGCTTCTACCAGAACGTGAGCCGCTCCCTCTTTGAGAAGCACAAGCTCATGTTCTCCGTCTACCTCTGCGTGCGACTGATGGATCAGCGCGGACGGGTGGACGCCGCAGAGTTCCGCTTCTTGCTGCAGGGCCCCACGCTCGTCACGGACGCAAACGACAACCCTGCCCCCGGCTGGATCACACCGGCGACGTGGAACGAGTGGTGCTACCTAGACCACAACTTCGGCCCGTTCAAGGGCCTCAAGGCGCATCTATGTACCCACCTGCCGCACTACAAGGAACTCTTCATGTCCTCGGCCGCTCATCGACAGCCCATGGCCGCGGACTGGGCGGACAAGCTGACGCCAATGCAGCACTTGATGTTCCTGCGCTGCGTGCGGCCCGACAAGCTGATGGAGAGGTTGCAGGACTTTGTCTTGGCGGAGATGGGCGAAAAGTTCATCCGGCCGCCGCCGTTTGACCTGCTCACGTCCTTCAAGGACTCCGCCCCTACAGTGCCGCTCATCTTTATCCTGTCGCAAGGCGCCGACCCGTATGACGACTGGAAGCGCTTCGCGGACGCACAGAACATGAGCAAGAAGCTGTACGACGTATCGCTCGGCCAGGGGCAAGGCCCGCGCGCGGAGCGCATGGTGCAGGAGGGGATGGAGAGTGGCTCATGGGTTCTGCTGCAGAATTGCCACCTTGCCACGTCCTGGATGCCGACGCTGGAGCGGCTGGTCGAGGCCATCACCCCAAACACGCATCCTAGCTTCCGATTGTGGCTGACGTCGATGCCGAACGCGCATTTTCCGGTGGCGGTGCTGCAGAACGGCGTGAAGATGACAAATGAGCCGCCGAAGGGGCTGCAGGCGAACGTGTCGCGCTCCGTCGGCGCCTACTCCGGTGAGTTCCTGGAGAGTTGCCAGAAGTCGGTGGAGCTGAAGAAGCTCTTCTTCTCCATGTGCTTCTTCCACGCCTTGCTGCAGGAGCGTCGCAAGTTCGGCCCGCTTGGGTGGAATATCGCGTACGAGTTCACCAGTGGCGATCTCGGCTGCTGCGCGGCGCAGATAAAGATGTTCCTGGACAAGTACGCCGAGGTGCCGTACACAGTGATCCGGGAGCTGAGCGGCAACATCCACTACGGTGGGCGCGTAACGGATGAGTGGGATCGCCGCACCCTCAACACACTGCTGGAGCGCTTCGTGACGCCGGATGTCATGGTGGACGGGTACTTGCTCTGCCCGCGGCTGCAGGAGTACCAGTCGATCCCTGTCACGAACCGGCAGGGGTACCTAGACTACGTCGCCTCGTGGCCGCTTAACACCAACCCGGAGACGTTTGGGCTGCACGAGAATGCCGACATCACCTGCGCCCGCACCGAGACGTTTGAGACGTTGCAGGCGATTGTACTTCTACATGGCGACGAAGGTCGCCGCGGCGACTGCGTGCCGTCGTCGTCAGCAGCGGTGTCGACGCCGGATGACATGGTGAAGACGTTCGCGGCGGCGATCCACCGCAAGGTCGCCGGACCGTTCGACGTTGACCAGTTCCGCCGCAAGTACCCGACCAAGTACGAGGACTCTATGAACACGGTGCTGGCGCAGGAAGCCATCCGCTTTAACCGACTGGTGACACTACTGCACCAGACTCTGGAGCAGCTGCCAATGGCGATCCACGGTGAGGTGGTCATGAGCAAGGAGCTGGAGGAAGTGTACTCGGCTCTGTACAACAACCAGGTGCCTGCCCTGTGGTCCGAGAAGGCATACCCGAGTCTCAAGTCGCTAGGTGCCTGGGTGGATGACCTGGTGCGACGCCTCGCAATGGTGCAGAACTGGTACGCGCACGGGCACCCGAAGGCGTACTGGATTTCCGGCTTCTTCTTCCCGCAGGCCTTTTTGACGAGCGTTCTGCAGAACTACGCGCGCACGATGCACATCTCAATCGACACCATCAGCTATGAATTTGAATGGATGTCGACAGACCCGGCGTCAGTCACGGCGCCGCCGGAGGTGGGGTGCTACATCCATGGCATGTTTATCGAGGGTGCGCGCTTTGACCCAGCGACCCTGACGTTGGCGGAGTCGTTGCCCAAGGTGCTCTATGAGCAGGCACCGCTACTATGGTTGAAGCCAGTGATTAACCGACTGCCACCGGCGAGCGGCATCTACGAGTGCCCGCTGTACAAGACGGTCCGTCGCGCCGGTACGCTGAGCACAACTGGGCACTCAACGAATTATGTGTTGACCGTGGAAATTCAGACACCTCCTAAGGCAGACGCGAAGCACTGGATTCGACGCGGCGTGGCCCTTGTGTGTGCGTTAAGC
>NC_018324.1:365174-462957 GCF_000234665.1 Leishmania mexicana MHOM/GT/2001/U1103
AAAAAATGCGCACAGCTCCTTTGTTCCCATTTTTCCGAGAGCGTTGTCTGTCTCTGGTCGTCTCGTGCTCCTCTCCTTTCCTGATGAGGCCGCTTCACCCCTTGGCTGCGCGTGGCGTTTTCCTTTCCTCTCTTGGTTCTGCCGCGCAAGATGGAACACCCAGGCCAAAACAGGGATCAAGAGACGAGGTAAGGGAAATAAAAACAGAGGTGGGGGTGGTGAGAGAAGTCCCGACAATGTACACACACACACACACACACGAGCAGATATGCGAACATACGCACGCAGTCTCTCTCTCTCTTTCAATGCCTCTTTCCCTTATGGCCACCGCCGCAACAGTCACGACGCTATCCTTTCCATTTGCTGTTGCACCTTGCGTGTCTGTGGATGTGCACCCTTCCCGCGTGTGTTTGGCGCTCTGCTCATCTCGTTTCATCTCCTGCACGACGCACATGACCCCACCACCACCACCACCACACATACACACTCAAACGCCAACACGCCCCCTCCTTCCTCCTCTTTTTTTTTTGGCGCTGCATGCGTTGCGATGATGCTTTTTTTATGTTCTTTTCTTTTTTTTTATTGTTGTTCTTGGCTCTGTCGTGTGTACCCGATCTCGTTGGGCTCAATGCGGCCGTGGGCGATTTTGCCGCGCTTTCCTTTGTTCATTTTTATTTTGATTTGTCCAGCCGTACGCATCTGTGTGTGTGTGTGTGCACATGTGCCGGTGTCTCTTCCGAGAAGTTTGGCCACCGTTGGCTTTCTTGCTTTTTTGTTGTTTTGCGTCCTCCTCTCTCGCCCTGTTCCTCCGCTACCCACCCTTCCTACTCTCGTCGTCGATTCCGGTGGACATGAGCACGCATACAGGCGCGCGCTTAGACACCCAAAAACTGACAGACACACACCGTAAGAAGTGTTTCCGTCTCCTACTTTATTAGAGTTGAATGATGTACAGACTTTTCTGAGAGCGCTCCAGCAAGACTACATATATAAGTGTAGATGTTTAGTTGGGGGGAGAGATGAGGGCCACCGATGTAAACTGGAATGTACGCATCACAGAAGAAAGTATGTGCTGCCCTCACATATGGAACTGTCGGTAACAACGACAGACGACCTTCTGCATAGTGCTTATCACACAAGCGTAAACACTGTCAAGCAACACCAAAAAAGCAAATGAACCGCATCATCCGTTGAGTTGTGGAAAGTCTCTCTGTGGGCACCAAGGCATGAATACAGACGTGCAGCCGCGCCGATCAACACGCATGCGCGCACGTGTCCCCATCAACCTCAGCTCCGCTGTGAGCCGAGCGTTCTTTTTCTACATGGGAACCCGTAGCACTTTCGGCTGCAACGTCCTCATGTCGTAGTCAAGCCCGGGTCTCCGTGCACGCGCGCCGCAAATCGACTTTCCCACAGGGCCACCTGTTGCGTCTATCTCCTCGATGTCTGCTGCCTCTCTCTTTTCTTCACACTTCCACATCTGCGTTGGCGTTTCGCTGCTTCTCCGTGGCCTCGGCTGCCGTATTTCTCTTGCGTCTATCGGGTGCTGTACACTTTCTGCTACTCCTTTGTTTTCCGTAGCTGCGTTCGTGCTTGCATACGTGTGTGTGTGACATGGAAGCGGCCATTTCAGGCGCTTTGGCACCTTCTCTTTTCCTGCAATTGTCTACATCAGACATCTTCTTTTCCCCCTCGACTCTTGTGTCCGTTTGGGGCAGGAGGCGATCCAGTCGCGTTTACTGCTGACGCATCGCAGAAACCCCCTCCACACACACACACACACATACAGTTCTTGAGGGGTAAGAGCCACACTGCCAGACTCTCTCTCTTCACAAGCAGAGACTTTCTCCTTGGCCCGATCACTCAACAAAAGGAAAACCAAAGAACAAGAGCAGACGGAGCTCAGGAAAACAAAGCAAAAACGCCCCCTCCCCCCGTTCCGCCAAACGGAGCGACAATCGGGGGTTTTGAAAAGGGAACACAGGAACGAGGCAGCGGTCGTAAGCGTGGTGTTGGTTCAGCTCGTGCTCGTCATCTCCGTTTGGGCTTCACCCCGCCCCCTCTCTCGTGTTCCGCGTCCACGGTTTCCCCTCTGGCACCAACCGCTTCTTTTACCTTTTCCTCTAAACCCTTTCCATCTACTTGCAGAGATACATTTTATTTCTTTGTGTTGCTGTTGCGTGCTTGTTAGAGAGAAGCGCGCACTCCGTGCGCACGAACTTCTTCTCCTGTTTCTGTTTGGGATGTTTGGTCGTCCTCTCTTCACCCTGACAAAAGACCCCCTCTACCACCAGGCATCTAACTTTTCAGCCACTCCCCCCTCTTCCGTCCCTCCCCTACTACCCAGCGCTGTCCTATGCTGCTACGCATCCGCGAATTTCCACACTCACGCATATACACAGTGAGAAGGAACACTATCCCTCTCATCGCTGGTTCCTCGGACTCCTTTTTTGGGGGGTTTTCGTCCGCCTCGCCCCTCACGTGTACGCTCCGTTCGTCGACTTCCTCATCTCCTCTGAAGACTCACATAGTGCTTCTCCTGGTAAAACTGCTCCGTTTTTTTTACCAAACACAAGTTCTATTCTAGAGGTGTGCGTCCGTGCTTTAAGGCTGCGGTGGTGCGGGCGGGCGACTGAAGGGGTGGGACTTTCACTCTCTCTGTACACACACACACACAGATACACATAAATATATATCTTTTTCTTGTGTGTTTATCTCACTCACCCCAGCATCGCGCCGCTGCTGTGACCAATTTGATTGTTCTTTTTTTTCTGTTCCTCTTCTGGCACTCCTTTATTTTTATTTATATATATATTTTTGCTGTTCGCGTTGTTGCTGCTGGCGCCTCCCTTCTCTGCGGCTGAGCTGCAGCTGCTGCTCCCTGTCTCTTGGTCGCTTTTTCACCCCCTCCCTTTTTTCTTGCTGTGTTCTCCTTGTTGCGTGGGTGCCTTTGACTCTCCGTGGGCTTCATCAACGTTGCCGTCAGAGCTGCACAACGTCGTCTGTTCATCAAGGCAACCGCTCGGCTACTTTGGTTTTTCTTGACTTGGCTACCAGGCGCTGTGACTTGTTGGAGAGCGTGTCTGACAGGAAACAAGAACGGTCGGTGAAGCGAGCGCGTGCTGTATGTGTATGTCGACTGCGCCGCAACCTCCCCTGACTCTCTTCCTTACGTATTTTTTTCAATCTCCATCCGTTGTATTACCAAAGTCGTGAAATTCAACCGTTTCGTTATCGTACGCACCTTTTTTTCCAGATTTGCCCGAGTACACGGTCACATTGTGTCTGTGTGTGTTTCGGCTGCCCCATCTGCACACACGTACGTCTATGTTTGCTCACCGCAATCAGCACGACGGCCCTTGTTCCTCCCTCTTCCCCACCCCTCCGTCCACCGAACCTCTTCCCATGAGCGGCTGTGGGAAAGTGCAGTGCATTGCCAGCTGGAAGGAGGCTTTCGGCAGCCTGCCTGTCAAGGCTACTGCCGGCATGACGTACCTTCGTGCATTTGCAGGTGTCTTCGTCTGCTTCTCGACCGTGTCGGCGATGCTGCACGTCTGTATTCTCGGCCTGGATGTCGTCTATTCGGTGCACAACAACCAAAACGTGTACCACTCGAATAAATCCCTCGCCGTGGCAAGCGACGCGCTTGGGGGGACAGCGAACACTACCGACAGTCCAACATTGCTGTTTCCGCAGCTAAGCGCCACCGTCGGCCTCCACACCGTGTGCCTCGGCTACAACTGCTTCCTGCGCTCTCGTCTTAATGGCGTCTCGGCACTTGTGGCGAATGCGGCTCAGGGAACCGCGGGGCTCAGTCTACCCAGAGAGCTCGCCGCCGCGTACGAGGAGGCCACATACGAGTACATCTTTGGCTTTGACATAGGCGCGCACTGCGGGACGCCACGGACCAAGACACAGTCTCTCAGCAACTTCGGCATAGCGGCGTCAGCGTTGTCACTTGTATTGTTGCTCGCGCTGCTCGCTGTCAGCATGGCTCTCTGCTCCCTGGTCGGCAAAACGGACTTTCTGATGAGCACCGCGACACCCTACGGAGACTTTCATGTCAACAACCTCGACGGGCTGTACGTGCCTGCGTGGTATGGGATGCTGCAAATCAATCGGCATCTGCGGATGAAAACACCACTTCTCCTGAGCGCGGGGATACTTGGTTTATTAGCCTTTTGTACGAGCGTTTGCACGATGGGTGTCACCGTCGCATTGAGCCAGAGCAAGTCAAAATGTGGGCAGTCGGTGTGCGCGGCGTTTAAGCAGCGCATGGAGCACTTCTACGAACTGGCGGACTCCCTCCACGTGAACGTCTCCACACCTCGCGCCTACGCGTGCCAACCCGGCAGCTCCTACATCCTAGTTTTCATTACTTTCTGTATCTCTGCTGTATGCCTTACCATCGGCACTGCGATACTCTTCTGCTACCATCACTCTCGACACCACGAAAAGATGCTGGAGATGCGCGATCAGCTTCGGCGGATGGCGGACGTGGACGGTCTTGCAAGTGGCAGGAATGTCGTTAGTGCGGGGTCGCGGCGAGGAACAGCGTCGGCGAATACCTCTCCGTTATTGGTTTCTATGAGTAGCCCTTCTCAGGCGTTTTCCGACAAGCACTCCAGTGACTTCTTCGCTGACGGTGGACTAGCGCAGCGTCGTCAGTTTGGGAACCCGGCCGAAGATGCGCAACGGCGCGCTCGCAGCGTTGGCGCCGGCATCGAATTATATCGACTCCTCACGCAGTTCAGGGCCGCGGAGGAGCACAGCCGGAGGTATATCATAATGACGGAAAGTGTCCACTTTCGAGTATTCCCGGCACTGCGCGAGGCTGTGTGGCTCGCCGAAAACCTTTGCCGACTCCACAAGTTTACACTCGACTGTTTTGCCGGTCCGGCTTTGGAGATATGCGTGCTGGAAACGCAGTGCAGGCAGCAGCTCATTCGTGAGTACGACGCCGGTGTTACGGAAGTCCTCGCCAGCTTAAGGGACGATGCGGGAGTAGGCCCGTCACAACTCCGTCAACCGCGAGGAGAAGGCGCCGTTCTACAAGAACGGGAGAGGGCATTGTGGGACGAGCATGTGCGACTGTGGCAGCAGGTGAGGGCGGAAATGAGTCGTAGCTTTCAGCGCACCGCATCGCACGCAGCTGCGGAGGCACGACTACGGCGAAGACCGTCTTCCCTGGCTCATTCACGGACAGCCTCGTCCGCGGGGCCCAATATCGATGAGTGGTCCCAGAAACTCGAGGAACTGAATGTCACCTCCGTCACCAAGCTTTTCTTGGCAGACTCATTTGCGGAGCTTCCACTCAGAAGGAATGGGCGGCATCAGGAGGCGGACACAAGCTCCAGTTTCTCCAACCCCACCTGTTCCAGGGCGGCCTTTCCCTGCTCCGGCGGTGATAGCTCCGCCGCCTGTGATGCAGCGCGACTGAACGTGTGCGCCGACGGGGTATCAGCTACTGGAGCCGCTGAAGCGTACGCGCCTTCGTCCGAACAGCAGAGGCAGCTGCAAGAAGGCCCCTCTGAACAACCAAACGAGGTTCCTCAACTGTCAGACGTGAGCGACGCGAGACTGGAGTGCAGCGGGAGCGCCCGTGCCAAGGCCGCACAAAAAGGGACGGAAAACAAGTCCCTGGAAGTGCTGACGAGCCCTTCTGCAGCCTCCACGTACTCTTTCCGTAGCAGCGTCTCCCTCGCCCCTTCACCAACACGCGCTGCCAGCGAGTCGCAGGCGCTGCGGCCAGCGGTGGGTATTTCGAAGTCCAACAACATGGTCGATCCCATGAACGTCGCTGGCGGTGGCATGAGGCTGCAAACCGTCTCACGCAGGACCGACAACGCCTCAGGTGCTGCGGAGTGGCAAAGTGTGTATCACGGTGCTTCTGAGAAAAAGCGTGAGAATGGCACAATCCTCGGTCGCAAGAGGTTACATAGCTGGACCGGACCCACCTTTTCATCGGCATCAACACAGCAAGCAGACACGACTTTCTCGTGTGCGACACCAACGGCGGCATTTTCACTGACTAGCCCATGGCGTAAGCGCAGGGACGAGCAGAACCTTCTGTAGGCGGCGGTGTTACACAGTAAAGCGTTACCTGGTGTCTCTCACATGTCTGGGTCAGCTCCTTCTCCTCTCATCGTCTATTTCGTTTCGCTTCTTGCTCTCCGTGAATAGCGGGCACCATGATTGCGGCTTCCGCCGGCGTCTCCGACTGGTCTCGTGTGCCTCCGCTGTATTGCCTCGTTCTGTTTCTCTGTACCGCTCCATCGAACACTTCGAAACACAGAGACGAGAACAACCACAGCAACAAAGAGCCTTTCCATCTTTATTTTTATTTTTATTTGTTTGTTTGTCGTGCTACGAATTACGGGTGCCGTCTTCGCCGCTTTTTCTCTTTCTTTTTTTTCTTCCCCCCTCCCTCTTCTCTTTTTCCTCCTCCTCCTCCCGCTCCACTTGCTTCCTGCGCCTTCACCTTCTGGTCGCTTGTGTATCGGCCCACCTCTGCACGCCCACACGCGTACACTGACCTTCTAGGCTCTGTTGTTGTTCTTGTTTTTTTTTTTGGCTCGGTTCCTTGTATGTCTCAGTTTTTGTTCGTGCTCCTTCTCTCTCCCACCTCTCCTCTCCTCTCCTTTGTCTGCCTTCAGCTTTTTTTTCTTGTTGCTGTCGATGTCGTTGTCGTCCTGTTACCACGTTGTGAAGCACACACTGTCGGCGTCGCGTCTTGTGGGTTGTGTCTCTGTGTGTGTATGCTGTGTTTTATGCTGCCCGTTTTGGACTTCAGTTATTTCCACCTGGTGCCTCCCCCCTCCCTTCCACTTCATCTTTCCCTTCACCACTTCATTTTATTATTTTTCTCTACGGCGGTGGGTCCCCTTCTCTTTTCAGACGCATGAATGAGGTGTTTCGTCTTCTCCATCGACTGTGAAGGTCTGACGAATCGACAGACGCTCCTGACTCTTGTTTCCTCGCTTTTTGCTCGCGTGGTTTCCAGCCAGTGCCACATCCAGCGTTCCCGACTCTCCGACGGCGCTCGTTGAGGCGCGGCCGCCGCCCGCCTGTGCTTGGTATGAGGGCGGCCGACCTGGCGTTGTGCCCGGTGTGCTGCCCGACATTGACAAATCGCCCGACGTTCGAAGCACACCTCGTCTCACGCGATGGTCGTGCACACAACGATGCTACTGCGAACATCTCACTCCCGCTGCAGGGGCTTCCCCCTCGGGTGTCTAAGGATACCCCTCTGTGCCCCCTTCAGCAGGACAAGCTGTGAGCCTTCTGTTGGCACGCGCATGCCTATCCGCGGCCCCCTTCCCTGCGTGACACACACTCACTCCTAATGAGAGGCGTGCAGATGCAGCAGAGGGTGGACTGCCCACGGCCGCCACAGACGCATACCAGCGCCCCCACCTGTTCCAGCAGAAGCCGGCATCCTCTTCAGACACCATTCATGGCATCCATGGAACTGGAAGGTGCAGAAAGCGGGTCACACAGACAACAACAACGTCGTCCTGAAAGAGGCCCCAGGACGCACACAGATGTGTGCGCTGTGCGCAGGGGCTGTCATGCACAGCTGGGGGACCGGGCATCACATCCAAGGATAACATCCAGGGGGAGCAAAGGAGCAAGAGGGATTATGTGAAAAGGTGCGAAGAGATGCATACGGGACAGCGCCGATGTGCGTGTGTGCGAGACACGCGGGATACCTTCTCCATCCGACCGTGTTGGGCTTTCATAGGGCAGGGATGCCGGAGGCGTGATGAGAGCACCCCTGACTTGCACCACCGGGTCCCCCAGAGTCCAATGGGAAGCGTCGCCGCGCGCCATGTGCTGACATGCCGCGTGCTGAGGCGACTGAGAGGGAGGAGGCATGGCACACAGGCGGGATGTGCAAGGACGCACAGGGCCCTGGCCTGCGGCTGGTGGCTTTCCTCCCTGCGAGTGTCCTGCAGTGCACCTGGATTACCCCCCCCCCCGGCCCTCGCCCTCGAGCATATTACCCTGGACGCGTCCCACTTTGGAGCAAAGGCACACAGTCCACGCCGCGTCTCCGTCTTCTGCCGGCTCGACGCATGGCACCATTTGCGGGCAGGACGACTCCTCCGCGGCGAGGAAGATGTGGCTGTGGTGCAACAGGAGTAGGTGCGCTGTGGTTGCGTGTGCGTATGCTTTTGCGGACCGATTCACTTTGCAGAACGGACACGTGGAGAGGTTGAAAAGGGTTTTGCTGCGCATCTGCTGCGTTCTCTTCCTTGCGCGACGAATAGCGTTCAGGGGCGTTCGAACAGCGAGAGTGTGCTGGTGCGCCCCGCAAGTTGGGGATTGGGGGGGGGTCGGCGCCTCGTTAGCTACCGTCTCGCCTCCTCGTTCTACGCTCTCTTACTCTTTTTTGTTCCTTCAGCTTTTCCTTTCGATCCCGTTCTTGTCAAGCGGAGTCGGAAACGACGTCAAGAAACGGTTCTGGCATACCTGCGCGTGAGTGTGTTTGTGTGCACAAGGACAGGGAGGAAGGCGAAACGATAAAGGTGTTGTTACGCGGACATGGACTGGATAGCGGAAGCAAGGAAGAGAGCGAAAAACGCTGGATGGGGACGTTGGTGATGAGCGCGATACCTGTGATAAACACGGAGAGCGAGGAGGCTCGAAGGTAGGGCCTATTTTCGTGGTTCGGTGTGTGTGGTCATCCGTGAATGGAGGCGGTCAGAACGTTCAAGCCGTCACAGTGGGAAGGTCATACAGGCGTATATGTTCCACATGGACTCGTTGCTGAGCGTGCTCCGCCTCCACACATAAAATATGCGTACTTTGAGATTGTTGTCGCATATCAGAGCGTTGTACATTACCACTGCTGGCTGTTCACCGTCGATGGAATGGGCGAAGGATGTCTCTGCGCGTCTTATCGTCATTCTCTTTATGTCAGAGCTCATGCTCACGTGTCAAAACTGAGGTGTATACGAAAGCGAGTCTCAGCATGCCTGTCGACATGCGCCAGATCTTCAGCAGAATCGAGGGCTCTGCGCAAGTGCATGGCTCGTGAAAGGTTCCCCATGTCGTCGCGTGTGTCTCTCGCGCGTCACCCTCTCTCCCCACCCCCACTTCTGATTCCTCTCCGCTTTCGTTTTTTTTCGGCTTTGCTTTCGTTGTTTTCAACCACACCGAAATCACTAACCTCTGCGCGCGTTCACGGGGACAGGTGCACGTTAGCCGTCCCCACCGATATACCTGTGTCCCTCTCTGTCTGCCTTTCTCTCTTTCCGTTTCATTGACTCGTCCTCCTACTGCACAGAGTCACTGCGAAGCGAAACAAAAAAGGTTCGCCAGTCTACGCTCCCTGTCTTGCATCACGTATACAGAAGTTTTGTTGGTCTGCTTGTGTTTCTGTGCGCGCTTTGATTTTTTGTGCTAGTGCTTTGCATCGGCAGAGCGGGGTCACCACTTCTGGAGCCCTTTTCTTGGTTGTTTCTGCTGGAGTTGTACATATTCGTCAGGAAGGGGGCGCGTGGCAGCTGGCAGTCGCTCAGTGCCTTTTCCACCCCTCCGTTCTCTCCACGTGTCGTCGCTTCGCTCTTTATGTGTGCGCCGACGCCGACGATCACGCATACACATACCGAAGCGAAAACAGAGGTCTACTGCTTTTTCTAGTACACAGCAAAGCGAAGATGTCGTCGAAGAGTGTTGACGTTTTCAACGTGTCGCAGAATCGCCTGCGCGCCGCCACGTTCCAAGATGAGGAGGAGCGGCAAAACGCCGAGTATGCTGAGCGGCACAACCTGCAGGCCCTCTTCAGCGAGTTCGCGTCACAGCTGCGCGAGAAGGACCCCAAGACGGAGCATGAGGCGGAGCGTGTTCTCCTCGATCTCCTCTCGCACCGGAAGGCAGAGCGGGACCGCGCCGCGCTGCGTCTGCACTTTGTCACCTCTTTTGAAGTCAATCTCGACAATGGTCGCAAGATTTTGAAGCTGACGTCTGGTTCGGAGACGAGCACGCTGCAGATTGTGCAGAAGACGCGCTCCGTCGCCGTTGATGAAACCTTCACAGTGTCGCTGGAGGAGGCCGAAGAGCTGACAGAGATGTTCTACGAGCTGGGCCGCTTCGTGGTGGAGTCCGGCAAGGGTGAGCTGAACGGGTTCATTAGCATCGATGACCGCGATGTGTTTCTGCTCGCCGGCGGCAAGGACTGCTCCGACATTGGTGACGAACTCTTCAACATGGCGTTTCTCATGAAGGCGTCGAGCAAAAATCGAGGGACGGAGTAGCGCGAGCAGAGAGACAGAACCCCAGGAAGCGAGAGAGATGCGATGGCGGTATGGAGGAGTGGGAGGGTTCCCGCGATTGGAATGGGGGTGGGGAGGGGAGGGTGCTATGAAAGGCGGCCCGCTTCGTGAGCATTTTTTATTGTTGTGCAGATTTGCCTTTCAGGCGCGGCAGCGTGTCTCCTCCACTAACTTTCTCTCTCAGATGTGTGCGTAGGGGGCCACTGCCTCCTTCCGCATCGTCTAGTGTGCGTCTCTCCGCCCCCCCCCCCACACCACCATAAACCCCATTCTTCTTCCTGTTCTATTATGACTGAGAAAGTGAAAGTTCTCTTCGGTGTTTTCGTGTCTTTTTTTTCTCCCCTGTGTCTCCGTGTTCCTTCTGTTTCAGTGTACGCCCTCCGCCCTCGGGGACGTGCGTGTCTGACGTCGCCTTATTTTTGCTCCCGCACTTGACCACTGCGCCATCGTGCTTGTTTTCGCGCCGCCGCGCTCTCCACTTGCCCCCGAGCTTGCTGTCGTGTCTGCATCTACCGGTGGGGCCTCGTCGCCGTCCAAAGTAACACAGAGGGAGACGGCGACGACGGGGTACGGCGCACAGGAAATACGGACGTTTTACAGGCGAGGGTCAATCACCAAACACAAAAAAACACCGGGCATTCGTTGATGCTCGCCTCCCCCCTCATCCTCTCTACTGCCGCGATATCGTGGATGACATGATAGGTGTCTTGGCGCGAGTCGTTTGCGTTGCCGGCGTGCGCGCCTAAATCGGCCTCCTTATCGCTGTTCTGCGTCTTTGTCGTGAGACTCTCCGCCAGGCTTCTTACTTCTGCTTGCCGTCGTGTGCGGTGGTCCCTCCTCCCCTTCCCTCCCCTTACCGATCCCCTTCGCCTTCGCTCTTCCCCTTCCCCTGCACATATTGGCACGCGCACCGGCTCTCATTCGCACTACCTAACCGAACCGGGCTCGCCTTCAGACTGCGCCGAAGCCGCACCAAGAATAATGTCGACCTACGTTCCCAAGCCATCGCGCGACAACGTGTACCGCTTCTTCTTCACGGAGGGCGTGATCGCGTGCAAGAAGGACCCCATGGGCACCTGGACGGGCACCCTCGGCGGCAACACCTTCACCGTTCCGTGCATTCAGGTGATGCAGTTGATGCGCTCCCTGAAGAGCCGCAACCTGATCAAGGAGCAGTACGCGTGGCGCCACTACTACTGGACGCTCAACGACGAGGGTATTGCGTACATGCGCAGCTACCTGCATCTTGCTCCGTCTGCGATGCCGAACACGCAGAAGCCGAGCAGCGTGAACTTCGAGAAGGTGACAGAGGGCCGCGGCCGCGGTCGTGGCCGTGGTGGTCGCGGGCGTGGCGAGGGCCGTGGCCGCGGGCGTGGTGAGGGGCGTGGCCGTGGCCGTGGCCGTGGCTTCGGTGGTGAGCGCACGAACTACCGTGCCGCTGCCGCTGCATCGGATGGTGAGGTCGTCCCGACCCCGGCTGCGGAGTAGATGCGCCTGGCTGCTGCTTTCAAGCACGTATTTCTTCCGTCGTGCTATGCGAAGCCCGTGAGATGTCTTCTTGCCTTGCGCTGTGGGCTGTGCTCGTAAGTTTTGTTTTCCTTTTCTACGATTCTCATTTCCTTGTTTCTAACGACGTTCTACCAAACAAGTACACATACCCCAAACGTTATCGTGGAGTCAGCAGGGGCAGGTGAGAGGGAACCGGGCACTGCGCCGGGAAAACGCCAATCCTGCTTCCGTGCTTGTCGGGCTTATCATCGTTGCGTGTCCCGATGAGTCTACGCAACTCCCGCTCTGCGCCCGAACAGTGGACTGCCCTGCGCTTCTGTGCATCTTTGCTCTCTACAGCCTTGGCATTGTTGCTCGTGTGGCAGTGCGTATCGATCGCCTTTTTGCGCACCTATACCCCATCCTAGGCACTCTCCTGATGCGGCGTGAGACGGAAGGTCTCAGAGGCATATGGAAATGTGCGCCCACCGGGGGTACCTTGAATTATTGTTCTCCGTCTCTTTTTCTCTCTGATTCCCTTTGGCCCTTTTTTTTTGGTACCTCCCCATGCCGCCGTTGCTGTCACCCCACTTGTGGGATGTACCCACAACCCAAACCACACAACACTGAACCCTCTCTCCTCTACTCCTACCTCCACACTGATGTGTGTGCAGTTAACTGGAAAATGTCGACTTACGTTCCCAAGCCATCGCGCGACAACGTGTACCGCTTCTTCTTCACGGAGGGCGTGATCGCGTGCAAGAAGGACCCCATGGGCACCTGGACGGGCACCCTCGGCGGCAACACCTTCACCGTTCCGTGCATTCAGGTGATGCAGTTGATGCGCTCCCTGAAGAGCCGCAACCTGATCAAGGAGCAGTACGCGTGGCGCCACTACTACTGGACGCTCAACGACGAGGGTATTGCGTACATGCGCAGCTACCTGCATCTTGCTCCGTCTGCGATGCCGAACACGCAGAAGCCGAGCAGCGTGAACTTCGAGAAGGTGACAGAGGGCCGCGGCCGCGGTCGTGGCCGTGGTGGTCGCGGGCGTGGCGAGGGCCGTGGCCGCGGGCGTGGTGAGGGGCGTGGCCGTGGCCGTGGCCGTGGCTTCGGTGGTGAGCGCACGAACTACCGTGCCGCTGCCGCTGCATCGGATGGTGAGGTCGTCCTGGCCCCGGCTGCGGAGTAAGTGACCAGTGCGCGATCGCACAAAAGTACCTGTGTGCGAGAGGACCGTTTTCCATTAACAATGTCGGACATGTGATGTGTGTCAGCAGTGCTTTTTAAAAAGATTTTCTTTTGTTTGTGTGATGCCACGCCGCATCACTTATTTCGACGCACGCAAAGAGCACAAGACTGACTAGGCGGGCTCCGTCGTCAGAAGGTTACCGGTCCTCCACTGCTCTTGCGCAGCAGATGACACGTTTGAGGATGCACGGTCGCCTCGTTTGGCTGTGGAATGTTGGAAGTTTTCCAGTGTTTGACAGTGTGAGACATGAGGGAGCAGAGCGAAGCGAGGAAGCCGGGTGGCTGGGAATGGCAAGAACACCGATTCAGCGACCGCCTAGTTGATCGAAGGTTCGCGGCCCCATCTCGAGCGCCACATCCCTCCACCCTCCGCTCAACCTGAATGAAGGGAATCCAGCTGTTTGCCCTTACAGCCTTCTCCGCAACTTGCGTGGCTCTGCGATGCCCCAATCGAAACTGCCGCTCCCCTGATTTCTCCTCTCCGCTTCTCCTTTTTTTTCTGACGGGCGGCTCCTTTCGCGTGGCTTCTCGGTTGCGTACCCCCTCCCTCCCTCCCTCCCTCCCTGGGCGACTCGTCCTCGCCACTCGCAAACGATGTTTGCCTCTCTGTTGCTTCTTGTTGTTCATGTCCGGATGGCGGTGGTGGTTCAATGAACTGTCCCTCCCCGCTCTGCACAGTCACTGTCCCGCCACTTGTACGGTGCGTTGCTGAATTCGGCTTTTTTGTCTGCGTGCGTGCGTAAGTGCGACACTCCCTCGCCACATATAGACACCAAACGGCTCATCTGCGCATACTGGGAGAACGCAGCTGAGGGTGCTCTCCTCGCACCTTTACTGCTACTTGACTCTGCGTTGAAATACGTGGGGCCACAGTGCGTCGGACGCGATGCGCACAAGCGTACGATGGTCGGAGACGGCGGATGCGGTAAAGGGAATCCGTCCTCCTATCAATAGCCTCTGCTACAGCCCGTCCGGGGACTATGTGGTGGCCTCGTGCGGCGTGCGTGTGCTTGTGTACGCCGCATCCACAGGCACCCTATTACACTCGCTGAAGGGTCACGAGAACACGATCTACTGCGTAGACTACGCGTCTGACGGGAAGTGCTTCGCCAGCGGCGGGGCTGATCGGACGGTCATCGTGTGGTCAAACAAGGGTGAAGGCATTGTGAAGTACCAGCACAAGGAGTCCATTCAGGCCCTGGCGCACAACCCCAGCTCCTCCCATTTGGCGTCCGTGTCGAGCAGTGATTGGGGCATCTGGTCGCCTGATCAGCCGAAGGTCTCCAAGTACTCGCTTCCGTCGAAAGGGTTATGTGCAGCCTGGACACCCAATGGCAAAACACTGGCGATCGGGTTGCTGAATGGCACCATCATGATGATGGACAAGACTAGCGACGAGACGGTCCTCATTCGCCGACCAGCACCTGTCTGGACTCTCGCCTTTACCCCGCTGCGAGAGAAAGGCATCGATGTACTCGCGGTCGGTTCGTGGGATCAACGGCTGTCCTTTTACAACCTTTCGGGCGCATCCGTCGGGCGGGAGCGGGAGCTTGACTTTGACCCGTGCAGTCTGTCGTACTTCAATGACGGCGAGTACATCCTGCTCAGCGGCAGCGATCATAGGGTGACCCTGTTCACGAATGATGGTAACCGGCTCATCGAGGTCGCCGGCGCGGATGACTGGATTTGGTCTGCGCGGCAGCGGCCGCGTCACAAGCAGCTCTGCTACGGCACCAACGACGGCACCATAACTTGCATTGACATCGCCATCACCACCGTCCACGCCATCCACGATGACCAGTACGTGTTTCGTAAGGACATGACGAACTTAGTTGTGCATCAACTCTTGCTTGATCGTAAAATGGTGATACCATGCAACGAGTATGTGCATAAGATCGCCACGTTTCTTGATCGACTCGCGGTACAGCTGCAGGAGCGCGTCATCGTCTTCGAGTTCTTTTACGACGACGAGCGTAACATGCGCTATCAGGACATCGCGCAGATTCGCCGTCGCCTCGAGTGCTCGCTGCTGTGTGTAACAACGAACGCCATTGTTGTGTGCAACGACAGACGTATTACACTGTACGACTTCCAGGGGAACAAGCGGCGGGAGTGGTCGATGGAGAGCGCCGTGCAGTTTATGAAGGTCGCGGGTGGGATGGAGGGGCGAGAGATTCTGCTCGTCGGGCTGACGGGTGGCCAAGTGATGAAGGTGTTTGTCGACAACCCTTTCCCCACCTTGTTGCATAAGGGTAGCGCACCAGTCAAGAGCGCGGACTTCAGCTGCTCTCGAAGCCGTCTCGCCGTTATCGACAGCACAAGCACTCTCCAGGTCTTGAGACTCGGCGAAAAGAATGAGCTGCTCTTTTCCGAGGACAACGTCACGGCGGTGGCGTTTAATGTCGACCTGGAGGACAGTATCGCGTTCACGACGGGCGACAATACTCTCCACATCAAGACGGGCTCGCTGCCAGCGTACCAGCAAGCGGTGCGCGGCATCGTTGTTGGCTTCAAGGCAAACCGCGTCTTCAACCTTCATTACTCCAACGTGATGGTGCTCGACGTGCCACACGCACACGCGCTGTACAAGTATGTAGAGATGCGAGACCTTGACCGAGCCTACGATGTGGCCCGTCTCGGTGTGGCCGACGCCGACTGGAAGATGCTGGGGCTGCACGCGATGAGCCAGCTGCGTCTCGACATCGCGCGCAAGGCCTTTACGCACATCCAGGACGTGAAGCTGGTCGAGTTGCTGAAGTCGCTGGAGCTGCGGCGCCGCCAATCCAGAATCGAGGACGGGGTGCCGCCGACGGTAAGAAACGGCAGTGCCACCTCCGCCGCCGTGGCAGCGACCACGGACAAGGGAGCCGTTGATCCCGGCGGCGAGCCGACGTCGGTGCGCGCGGCGGCAAAGGATGGCGTGCTGTACGGCAGCATCCTCGCCTTCCAGGGCAAGTACCACGATGCGGCGCGACAATTCATGAAGGCCGGCTGCGAGCTGAAGGCGGTGGAGATGTACTGCGACCTAAAAATGTGGGACAATGCGAAGAAGATCTGCACTAACGAGAAGGTGCTCAAGGATCTGATTCGGCAGCAGGCGCGCTGGGCCGAGGACTCGCAGAACTTCATCGAGGCCGCCACCCTCTACGAGAGCTCTGGAGACTACGCGAAGGCGATCGGCATGATGGGTCAGGCAGGCCAGGTGGAGAAGTTGATGAAGATGTGCCGCAGTCTGCCCAAGTCGGAGTTCATCCTCATTACCGAGTGCGCCAATTTCTTTCGCAAACACAACGCCATCCCGTTCGCCATCGAGGCGTATGAGAAGGCGCAGGACCACCAAGCACTTATCGGGATCTACGTCGCCCGCGGCGACTGGCGCAACGCCTTCACCATTTTGGAGAAGGCACCAACCCTGGCGCGCGAGGTGTACGTGCCATGGGCGAGCTGGCTGGCCGAAAACGACAAGTTCGACGAGGCCTTGGAGGCGTTCCGGGCGGCTGAGTGGCCGAAGGAGGCGATGCGCCTAATGGAAACGCTGGCGACAAACAGCGTCACGTGTCGCAAGTTCCGTGACGCCGCCTTCTACTACGTGCATCTGGCCGAGGAGTACGGGCGCTTTGAAGACGGCGAGCGGCCTACTGACGTGGAAAAGGCGGCGCGAATTCGACGCAGCAAAGAGTGTGTTCGCCGTGCCGACATCTACTACGCCTTCTCCAGCGTCTATGCCCACACAACGCAGCCGCTACCGTACAACGAGCTCAGCCTATTTCGGGCAGCCAAGTACCTCTTCGGGGTGTGTGCCGAGTGCGCCATGCCCATGAATGTTGGCAAGGGTGCCATTCTCTACACCCTTTCCCGCATCGCCAACCGGCTAGAGATGGTGCGCACGGCACGCGCTGTGTTCGAGAAGCTGCAGGGCGTCATTCTTCCGGTGTCTATGATGGAGCAGGTGGACATCGAGACGCTCATTGTGCGCAGCAAGCCGGTAAAGGACCGCGAGGAGCTGCTGGACCGGTGCTTCCGCTGCAACCAGCTTCTTGCGCAGCTGCCGATGGCTGGAGATCGCTGTCCCAACTGCTTCCACCAGTGCGTCCGCTCCTTCGTCAACTTTGAATGTCTGCCGCTGGTCGAGTTCATTCTCGCCGACGACCTCACCGACGAGGAGGCGGAGCGGATCATCGTCTCCGGCGTTGGTCGGCGGAGGTCGGCGGACGATGAGCACAACAATGGCCAGAGCGACGCGGCGGATGCCCAGGCGTCGTCCAAGGTGAGGGAGTGGAAGTCCGACACCGGCGCAAACGTTATCAGCTTCGACGATGGCAACATCGACTACGAAATTGATCAGCAGCTCGTCGCGATGGGCCGCTCCAAGGCGGCGGCGAACAAGGGCAATGACCCCTTCTTTACGCAGCTGCAGTACGTGCTGCGGCCCGGCCGCTCCACCTCGGCGTACCAGCCGTTTGTCGCGTCAGCGGACATTCTGAAGGGATTCCGCCGCGACGAGGTGTTCATTGTGCGACCGAGATACGGCACACTCCCGGTGCCGAACCGCTACTACCGCTTGATGCGCTCCGATGTGAACGTGTGCCTATGCAACGGCTGCCAGCACTTCTTCATTGCAGAAGATTACGAGGCGGAGTGCACGAAAGGCAGCGGCTGTCCTCTATGCCGCTATCGTCCCGGGAAGCAGGTGGGCCGCTCGATGAAACAGATTTTGTTTGACATGGAGGCCGCCGCCGCGGTGGCGACGACTTCAAGCACGCCGGCCGCTCTGTGAGATGAACCACAATCACCGAACGCGGACACGTTATGTGTAGTGGGCGTTATATATGTTTTCTACTGGCGAAGCACGTTCACAGTTGTTGTGAGATTTTTATTCTTTTCTCACACCTCTCTCCCTCCCTCCGCCGCCGCCGCCATGTTTGGTTGGGAGTGTTGTGTGATCGTCGTGTGCTGTGACAGCTCTTTGCTTGTTCGTTTGCTTCCCGTACTCCACCCTCCTCCGCTCCTCTTTAGAGATGGTGGCGGCAGGTGTGTGTGTGTGTGTGCGTCTGTGAGGGGTGGAAGGCGCCTTCCTCAGATGTATGTCGAGCACCTTTTTGTATAGACCAGCCGTGTGGCTCTCACGCGTTCCCTCGTCCTCGGTACCTGGACAAGCCACCCGCACCCTTCCTTTTCTCTCACTCTCTGTATTTGCGGGTGCTGGTGCGCCCAGATGCGCATGTGCCATCGCGGCATCTTGCAGAGAAGCGCGTATAACAACGGCAGCGAAATCCACTGAAAGACGACGCCGTAGCACAAAAATGCGGTCGTGATGCATGGATGGCAAGCGTGGTCGACGCCGCCGCCGCAACGGTGACTCTCGCGACTGGGGGAGGGGGGGACGGTGGTACTCCGCAGGACTGAGATGACTGGCTGCTGCGCACGACTCTCTTTCCATCGGGCTGGACCCTGTGGGTGCCATGGCGTGCCCTCTCGCGTACTCACTTTGTGTCTCTGTGACGGAGCAGATATTGATTAGGAGAGGCCCTCAAGTCGCCTGCACAACCACAAGCTCGAATACGAATGCACTTGTTCCAGTCCCCCCTCCCCTTTTCCCATTGTCTACAAAGTGCAGCTGGCTTATGTATCACCTCGTCGAACGTCTTCTTGCCTCGACCTCTCACTCAATGCTTCGTTTTTTTTTTCTTACGTCTTCGCTGTTGTTCACTTTTTTTGTGTTATCTGGGCAACGATTTGGAGTATTACACCCCCCACCCACCCGGCCCTCCCCCTCCGCTCCTCATTGACCTTCTTTTGCCTCTCTCTACCGTCTTAAGAGGTGTTGAGGGCTGGCGGTGGCGGTGCACGCATACAGGAGCGTGGGTCTCCTCTAAGAGACCCCGCTCGGGCAACTCCGACCGACGGTATCTGGCTGAACCGTTTAGCTAATATATATATATTTATTTATGTGTAGAAGAACGAAAAGGCAACACGGTGGCACAGTGGCGCTTTGTAATGATGGTCCGAGTAAGAAATGCATCGCAGCCGCTCCGCTGCTGGCTCGGCCTTCTTCTTACGTTCTCCATCTTACTTGTGTCAGCAGAGGTGGTGCGCTTGGAGAAGGGGACCTTCTTCATGGACGACGATGTCGAGTGGCCATGGCTGCCGCAGCTCGACCTGCCACTGCGACCTGACTTCATGTCCGGGCAGCGCATCCTGAGCACGCCAGAGCAATGGATGGTGCTCGCTCACGTGGGAGCTCCGTTCCGCGTCTTCACGGACACCAAAATGGATCTTATGCGCATCTTGGAGATTGTTAAGTTCATGCGTCCCGCCGACGCTGGCGTCTGCCCGCGCTACAGGACAACGCGCCGCATCCTGCACTACTGGTTTCACCCAGGACAATTGAGCCTGCTCTTTGGTGAGGAGCGCTGGTCCGCCCTGCAGCGGTTACAGCGGCCAGCCGCTTGGTCCCTGGTACTCAAGGACGATGCAGGCCCTGCTGTCCGGGCAGCAGAGCGTTTCATTGCAGAGCTGCAGGCGCTGGACCCACCGGGGCAGATCACTCTCATTTCCCGCCGCCAGGATTCGGGCTTGATGACGACGCGTGTCTCACTTGCCGACGTCAAGGCGGTGAGCCGTCGCACTCGCATGACCAGCACTATCGAGTATCGACTAACGCACCTAACGGTGGATGCCGAGGCGCCGCTGCACCGCGTGCAAACGCAGCGTCTGCTGCGTGCAAAACTCCGGTATCACGAGCATATCAATGCCTTTGACACGGCCGTCGCGGAGGCTCAGCGCGACCTCCACACGAGTCTGCAAGAACTACTCGAAAGCGAGCAGGCAGCGTACGCAGATCACATGCGCTTCAAGCGGTGCTACCAGCGCTTTCTTGTAGAGCGCCGATCGCGCCTCCGAGCAGAGAAAGAGGTCGAGGATGCTCCCGGCAAGACCGATGGGGGGTCGTCTATGGGTCGCAACGCCGGATGGCGCCGGATCGCAGCAGTGCACATTCGTCCCGCCGCGGGTACCTCCTTTGCATCACCGCATGATGGGGGTCGGGGCGTGTCGTGCCGGAAGGTGCTTGCTGCCTGGAGCACGCTCCGCGCAACCGGCGTCCGTCACGAAGCGGAGAGACGTGTGGCGCAGCTGCGTCGTCTCCATTCTCGGCATCGGTGCAAGGAGCCTCTGCCGGAGCTGCCGGTTCCCTCCTCTACTGCCCGCGGAGTGGCGGGTCTGAGTCATGCGGCGGCGCGCGTATGGCGTGACGGTGTTGCAGAAATGAAGGCGCAGCGGCGCAAGTCAGGCCTGTCACCGACGTTGGCACAGGTGTTGGCCATCCTCTACGGTGTCTGGGAGGAAGAGAAGGCGGCTACACGAGAGCCTGGTCACGCCCAAGAAGCGACATCTGCAGCGGGCGCGGTGGCAACCCCTGTAGTAGTAGATGAGGACTTTAATGCGTCCGCCTTCGCCGAATTTGTGAATCATCTGGTGCAAAGCGGCGACGCGCTGAGCGCGGCGCCACACAGCCGCCTGCCACGATGGATACGCGCGGAGCTCCACTACACGTTGGCCCTTTTAGAGCTCATAAAGCCGAAAACCCTGCTACCAGAGAAGCATCCTGCCACGGCTTCCTCGAGTGTGCGCGCTGTGGTGCACTTGCACGAGTCGCTGAGTGCCGGGTCCCACCACGCTGCCGGCGCCTTGGCGACGCTCCGGGAACACGGTATATTTGCCCGGCAGCACAGCAAGGCAGCCATGATGCTGCTGCTACAATCTATGGAACAGGCATCGACGCACCTCTGGCGCGAGCTGCTGCTGCGCGGCTCTCCCAGGCGTTCTCACGAAGCAGTGGGGGGAGCATCATCGGGGGCTGACCCGTCGCGACTCCTTCGCTTCGAGCAGTTCTACGCTGTGGACCACACCTTCAGCGAGGTGGATGACCCTTTGATGACCCGCCAGACCATTTCCACACTCGTGGCTGTGACAAACGAGAACATCCATGCCGGTGACGAGGAGCCGGAGCTGGAGGACGTCTACCGCGAAGCGGAGGTTGGACTCGGTGACGACGAATACAAGGGGCGCTTGACGGTGCGGCTAAATCGGCGGCTTCTGAAGGCGAGCTTGCTGTTCTCCGGATTCAAGGGGGTGCAGCGAGACGCGCGGGAGGCACAGTGCGAGCTCCTCGTCATCCTGCGTCGTCTTGGCTACGTCTGCGATCTTGATCTTCGTCGATTCTTTACTACTGGTGCGCCATCACATGTTGTGCCCGATTCGCCGCCTGCTTCCTCGGCGGCGCCGATGACAATCATCGGCGTTCCTCTGCCAGATTGCTGTGCTGAGCATGAGACTGAGCTCCTTGATGTCATGAGCAACGACCGACATACCCTTTTGAGTTGCCCGAGTGGAGCTCCTTTTCCATCACGGCGATCTCGGCGTCAGCTCGGCGTGCCCAACTCGGAAGCTCTGTTTGAGTTGCTTCTTCAGACGCTGCTGACCCTCAGCTACGTGCAGCTCACCCACAGACATCGGTACGATCTGAGCCACCTGTACGCCTCTCTCGCCCTCGAGATGTCTCTGCGCGTTCCACGTGCGACAGTGAAACGTTGTGCTCAAGCAGCAAACATGAGCGCCTTCTTTGAGGCGCACCAGCACCTAGGCGGCAGCAACGGATCGTGGGCACGCTCGTTTGTCGAGGCGGTGAACCACGTCGCGGACGGCAACAGCGAAGTCGCGTGGGCTGCCGAGGTACTACTGGATCAGCTGCAGAGCATCAAAAATGCGGCGTCGAAGGCTCGCGGCGACGATGCCGCGTTGGGGGACAGAGCTCAGCGGGTGCTTCGTCGCTTTGCCAGCGTGGCCGACTCTCCGTTCGTCTCGACCGAATCCCTGCTCCTCATAGGGACGAGCCGGTGGGCGGCGGGGGGTCCATTGTCCGGTACGACGGCAGAGGCGGCTGCGTTTGAGAAGGACCTGTCCGAATGGACAATGGAACCATTCGATCTGTTTCACCGACTTCTGCCGAAGCGTCCGAGGAGCTCCAGTGCGGCGGCGGCGCAACAGACACTGCAGCCGTCTCGCAGCTGTGCAGCGCCGGAGTCTTCAATGGGCGTGAGTCTCAGCACGACTGTCATGGACGCCCACGCCCTCTTTCTGGTATGCTTGGCGGCGATGAAGCGATGGAAGAGCGACTTTCCACTTGTGCACACGCTGGACTCAACGGCCTACTCGGCTCGACGCACTGATCCGTTTGTGCTAAGCTCCTTTCTCCTGCGAACGCGCGACACCGCAACCGGCGCACCCCTCATTTCCATCGAGAAGCTGCGCGACGTTGCGTATGCCGCCTCCCCGCACTTTCTGGGGGAATGTCCGCACTTTCTGCCGCTCGTTGACGACACGGTCGACTCGTATGCGGCGCGGCTGCTGCGCTTTGCTGGCCGGCATATTCACGCCCTGGAGCCGTCCATCGAACTGCTCCGCAGCGGTGGCTACGGTGTTCGTCGCACCGACGCCGGCGGGGCCGCCTCGATTGGGATGAGGATGAGTGGCCACTGGGGCAGCGCTCTTGATGATGGCCCACCGCGAAAGTCGCGCTTGCAAATCTTGCGTAAAGTGAAGCAGCACACGATGGAGAACGCAGACCTGCAGCCGCTGCTGTACGCCGCGGACGTGCACGACTACGTGAACAAGTCACGCTGGACAAGGGTTGCAACGGTGCTGAACGCCGTGTACAACACAGTGCTATCCCCGTTCACGACGACTGCGTCAGAAGCGCTGGTTGCGGACATGGAGACGCAAATGCAGCTCGTGACGCCAGAGGAGCGCGGTGCCGAGCCCAGCCGCCGACGTCACGCGAGCCCCGAAGAGTCGCGATCGCAGGAGACGGCAAAAGGGCCAGCAAGGTTGGCAGAGACGGGGGTCTCCGCATTTGTGGACGGCTTCGCGAAGGATGTCGCGCTGCGCGAGTTCTTTATTGCCGGTCAGTTGCTCACCGTCGCGTTGGAGTCTGGCATGCCGGAGGGATTCTCGCTTATTCTCCTTGAAGTCTCGGACCGCGGCAACCGACATCTGCGCCCCTTCGCCGAGCACTTGGCGGAGTCTGTGTTTGGCCGCATGGCGCCGAGCGTGTGGACGGAGCACCATCTCACCGCGCAGTGGCAGCGAGAGGAGGAAGAGCTCGTGGGCGGGGGCCCACTCTTTGCCCTGGACACGCGCACACCCTTTCGCTACGCGTCTGCGGAAGCTCGTCAGGAGCTGTTCGCGCGTGTGAATCGATGGAATGCAGCGAAGGCGCAGCAGGGCGGCAGTGGCGAAGTCCGTTTGTTGAGAGAGCGCCAGGGGACTCGAGTGTCGCAGGCGCTCGATCAGTTGCTGTGGTGCGCCGGCTTCCTAACGCGGCGTGTCTACAAAGACACCCATCGCGTGTACCCGTATGCGTACGAGGGGTCCGTTTTCCCAGCGTCTGATCTGGATTGCGTCGCGGACATGAACCGTCTGTTAAAGACTCAGAGGCCCGCCGCAGTTTCGGCGGCATCGGTGGGGACAGGGGAGGAATCGACATGGACTTGGGCCGAGTGGCGACACGCGCAGCAAAACGGCACGGCTCTCCTCCGGGACTTGAGCGAGCGACTGGGGTACGTCTACGACACTGTCAAGGGGGCTCCCACGCGCCGTTTTCCGCTTTCTACTGCAGACTTCAGCCGAAACGCGACGGTGGAGGAGCACGCTCTGCTCTTGGCGGAGCGGAACCGGGACTACACCTCTCGCTTTGAGCGGGTGTCGACGCAGTTTGTGGAGCCGTGGAACCGCTTGTCGAAGGATTACAGCGACCAAGTCGTGGCGTACGGGGAAGGCTTCTACTACAACCAGCGCTTGCACCGCATCAGCGGGTACCGCTGGGGTGCTATCCTGCAGATGTGGTGGCTGCGCGTGCGCAATATGTGGCCATGGTAGTCGATCTCACCGAGAATGGCGAGGATACGGATGAGAGAATGTGTTGCGCATCCCGGCTTGGAATGATTGGCAGAGATGTAGAGCTCTGCTCATGAAAACAACCAACACAACGAAAAGCAGTCATCGCCATCAAGTGCGGGATTCTTTACCCACATTGGTTTCTTACAGAGAAGTACACCATGCTGTGATGTACGTCTTCGCAAGTGCAACGTTCGCTCGACTTGACACGAACACGGGTATGCCCCATGACACAGCTACGTGCGCTTTCCCACCGTGTGGGGACAGTGGGGAGAGAAAAAAAAGGGGCAGTCGTGCACAGCATTTCCGTCCGCTCCGTCTCCCTCCCGTCCACCCCCCCTCCCGCCACACACACATACACCGCGAGGTGTAAAAACGCAGCCCTCGACACGCGCTGCAGCCATGCTGCCGACACAGTCATCTCAGCACGGCCACTGCCCAACGATCTACCCACCACACCCGCTCTCCACAGGTCGCCTACCCCCCCCCCTCTCACATCATGGCGATCGCCACGTGGTGCATCCCGTCATTCCCCCGGAGTGACCCCGGTGCCGCACCAGTAGGCCCTGAGGGCCGTGTGGCGAGCTACGCTCGTGTCGCCTTGAACCTTTGCCTAAGCCTACGGATGGCACAGACACGATCACGGCCGCGGGTCGCTCCAACGCAACGCCGACCAGGGCGTGACCCCTGACATCCGCGGCAACACATTGCTCTGAGGTCCCCATATGCCGTAGGTTGTCTGACCCCGTCACCACCAGAGGTGGTTCGGCATTTGGGAGGGGATAGGGAGGGAGGCTCTGCCTGGGTTCCCCTCACAGGGTGTAGGGCTACTGGGCCCGGGCATGTCACGCACGCTGAGGTGACTCAGGGCCCCACGGTCGAGGAAGACGAGAGGAGAACCGACAACAAAAGGCAAAAGAAAAAACAAGGAGGAGCGTGAAGGCTGAGGATGATGATCGGTCCCCTACTTCGGGTTTGAGCTCTTTGGACTGCTTTTCGCTCTTGTGTGTATGCGTGTGCCTGGTTTCGGGTGTGTGTGCACACGTTCTGTTGTTGTTGCACTTCATCCAGGTGTGTCTCATGTTCGTGTGCTACTGAAACTCACGTGCTGTACAGGCCAGCAGTGCTACCGCCTATGGCTACCGAGACATACCACACCTATGCGACAAAGCGAAAACGCTACAGAACCACTCTCTGGCTTCACTTGATGCAGTCGCTTGCGCTGGCGATTCAATGGCGCTGCTTCTTTAGCTCTCCTACGTCCCAGATGAGCGCCAAGGCTTTCTCGCCACTCTCTCGCTCCCTTCCTGCGCCCTGTCCTCCATCCGTCTCGCCGTGTGCCTCCATGTACATCCTCACAGGCCCCTCCCCTCCCCCCGCCTATTTTCTTTTCCTCCCTCTCTTAGTTTCTTTCCACATGGCGTTCAGAGAAGACGCAGCTACAAACAAGCGCACCACTATCACTCAGATCCACTCACGTACACGGGGGTGCCCTTGCGCTCGCAGGTGTTCTTCTAGTCCCACTGAACTCCTCACTCCCCTCCGTCACAGCGGTATCGAAGGTGCATGTGAAGGGTGAGGAGGATCAGAGTTCCTGAGGCATGAGCTGATGCTTCACGCGCCATACAATCTTGATTCGGATGCTTGCTCGGCTCGTGTGCGTGGTCGCCATTGTGGCTGCCGTGGGGCTGCTCTCTCCAGTCTCAGCCGACACTGCCCACCCCCATCACCGTCTATCACACACAGTGACCATCGAGTCTGGCATACTTCCAGAAGCGAAGGCCTTTGCGCCACTGCGGCTTCGCGCTGGAGAATGGGTGTACAACTTCAACCCTGGAGAGGAGGCGTTCTTCTTCGAACCCGAAGATGCTGCTAATCGACAGTGGCAGCAGTGGAAGGCGGACTTGGGTCTTTTGCAAGCATATCAAGAGAAGCAGCGTCTGAGCAACCACCCGGCTGGTGGTGAGAAGACAAATACCCCGGACAATCCGGGGGACACTGAACGGCGCGAGCCAGGCGCATTGCCCATTGCCGAGTACTTCTCTGATCGAAACGTGCAGCGGCGCTACACGGCGAGGCTGAAGGAGCAGTCGCTCCACAACCTCAGCGATGCGCAGGGGGCTGCTGATGCTCGCATGTTCGCGGAAGGCGAAATAGCGACTATGTGGCAACACGTTCAGTCGGCCGGCTCAAGTGACACCCGAAATGATCAGGAGTTCCTGGACCTCGTGGAGCGGCACTTCTCCCACACGATCGTCAACACAAGTGCGGCGGCCGCAGCCACGGCATCGTCATCGTCTCGGTTTGCACTCCTTCGCGTCCCTCTAGTGCTTGAGGCTGAGGTGCTGCCGTTCATGGAGCGCGAGGTGGCCCACGTGCGCGATCTGTGGAAGTCCCGTCGCGCGGGAGGGGCGACGCCGGCGGCGTCGAGCGTGGAAGTCGAATCCCAGCTGCAGCTCCTCTCCTCCGCCGTGGAGGACAGTAAGACGATCGGGAGGGAGGTGGCGGCCCTGGTAGAACCTTTGGCAGATGCAGCGATCCGTTGGGTAGCGTTGACTCTCACGACGACGCGCGAGGCCATTGTCGCGAACGACGAGTCGACGGAGGCGAAGCGATTGGAGCTGAAACAGCTGCTCAAGGTGCAGTCTAGACTCCGGAAGGTGAAGCCGGTACTGGAGAAATACAGCAAGGTGTACCAGAGAGTTCTGCGACAGGGACAGCTGCCGAACGCTGAGGCGACGCTCTTTGCGCTGCAACTCATAGCCAAGCAGCGCTTTGGTGACGACGTGTCTGGGCTTTTGGAGGCGGTTCCCCTTCTGAGCACCACCGCGCCTCTTACCGGGCTACTGGAGCAAGAGTGGCGGGTGCACGTGCTAGCGCCGTGTGGGATGTGCATTGTTGTCACTGCAGCCCTCGTTTGGGTATGCGAAGAGATTAAGGAGAGGTTCATGACTCGAGTGCGGGCTCGTCGGCTTTGCATGCCTCTTGGAATTCCCGCGTCGTCATCGGGCTGCACGCGGCAGATGTTCATGCTCGTCTCGCTCCTTGAGCTCGTAGTGCCTCCGCTTCTCCCGGCTATCGCGCTACTTGTGCACCTGCGCGGGGCACGAATGTGGATGTGGGGTATGATTGCCTTGATGCGTCCCAGTCAGCGCGCAATGTGCCTTGTGTCTGTGTCGCTTTTAATGTTCTTGGACTACCTAGTGGCCAGGATGGCGCGGCGTGTCTTTCAGATCCTCGACCCCTCCGTGTATCGCCGCCGCCTCGCCAAGAAAAAGTGAATCTGCCTCGCCGTCACAGTACATCGGAAAACAAAATAGGCGTGCTTTCACTTATGCATAGCTTGGTGTTTTCAGCATCGTCTCGACGAACTCGAGGAGGATGCAGGAATCGAGTTCTTCCGTGAGACGGGTCCAGTGGGGAGGGGGTAAGATAAGCTTTGCTAGGTACCCCGTGCTCTCCGTACACGCAGTGGAGTATATGTGAAGAAGGTGCGACGTTTGCACACTTGGGTAGGTTGAATGACAGCTGTCTTCCTTCACAGGGCCTGCGCAAGGAAGTGGATGGCAATGCTGACTGGTGGGCTGTCTGCTTGTTGCCAGCAAACCAGATGACTGCGGATGATGGTATCACGCGCTGCTTGCCGTCGTTTTTATATCTTCTGTCGCGGGTGCTGTTGACACTCGACCACCGCAACAAGGAAAACTATATATATATATGCACATGTGCAACGATACGACACATTAGGTTGGTGGGGCGCTGCCGTGGTGTTATCCTTTGGTCGTTGAGGTCAAGATGTTCCCGTGCGTGTTCGTGAACGTTCCTTGCTGTACGGCGCAGGCGCGGTCGCTTTTTTTGGCGCCATTGCCCCCTTTTCTCTCTCAGCATTGCTCTGAAACGGAAAAAAAAGAAAGTGGACACAACCGCACAAGCGGACGCGTCACAGAGGTGGTACACGACGGTGCTCTCCATTCCGAGGCAACGACTCTGCGCACGAGTGCCGCCTTCGCGTACGCGCCGTCATGTTGTTTGCGTTGCGCCTTCGCGTTTGTTGGTGTTTCGTTGCACGTTCCCACGCTTATCTTGCCTCGTCCTCGTCCTCCTTTTCGTTGTTAGTTGTGTGTGTGAGTGTGTGTGTGTGTGTGTGGGCTATCGGGAAAGTACAACTGTGATTTCAAAATATATATAACAAAAAAAGTGCGGCGTGAACCACGAAGACCGATTCCTTGGAGAGGGACGTTCGTTTTTGACACAGCTCTTTTGGTTTGGCGCGTTGCAGGCCTTTCGTATTTTGTGGGCACGTCACTCGCATAGGCCTGTGTGTGTCTGTGTGTGTATTGAACCCCATTATTGCTCCCACTGCACGTCAACAGGCAAATAAAAAGGTATTTTCTCGAATACGTCATCTCTCTTCTGCTTACTTTTATTTTTGCACCCTCTCTGTATTGCCGACACGACGCGTCAGTGGTGCCTCCGCACATCAGGTATGCTGCTGGATCTCTCTCCCTGCCTCTTTCGAACGCGCCGCTCGACATAATACCCGGCGGCTTTTCTCGTCTCTGCCCTCTCCTTGCCCTCTCACCGAACGACCGGGGCCGTTCTTGTTTTCTGTTCCCTTGCGGTTGGGCTTGCTTCTCGGGCAGGGATCCTTGTGCTCTACCGCGCACCACCGTCCTTTGCTTTACAGTCGTCAAGGGCGTCTTGAATGCGGTCACTGCGCCTTCGCGCTGTCGGCTCTCTCCACCCCTCGCATCGCGCTTCTTCCTACAATGATACGGCCACGTCCACTTGCTCCGCATGGCGGTGCCTGAACACGGCAGCAGAAAATCGTCAAAGGAATGCGGCGACAGACTCCGCCCTGCCTCCGCTCGAGCAGACCTTCCCATCGCCACTATCGGGCCCCGTAGCCTCGAACTCGGTTTTGCTTTCCCCGATCGACTCTGCCCATCCGTGCTCGCGACTTTCGCAGCGGCAGATGCGGCAACGACAGCGAAAATGGGGTGCCTTACGGCGATACCGATGGGAGAACCACTCGCCCCGCCCCATACCGCTCTCGCTGTTAGGAACTCCTGCGTTGATCTCCAGCTTGCCGCGCACTTCTGTTGGTGCAACGCATGGTGGCGTCTCCGAAGACACTCGTGCGAAGACAGTCCCATGTGACGCAGCGAGAGGAGCACTTGTGAAAACTTGTTCTCCTTCGCGCAGCAGGAGTCTTTCCAGGGCACCGGCGGAGTGCGAAGCTACTGAGGGTACGAGACCACGCGCCGACACAGGCTCCGCCGGTGGCGCCGTTGTCGACTCTGTTGCCCTCAGTAGCACGCGCAACGCTGCGCCTGGCTCGTCGTCCGTAGAGGACCCTCTCCTCTCCTTTCTAGACTCGCACGAGGAAGATGCGGCGTTGCTGCTCGCGATGTGGACGTCACTGCATCGCAGTTGCGTCTTTGGCTCGGCTCTATCGGAGTCGTTGGTTCTTCAGGTGCGCTGCTTTCTCCACTCCCTTCTTCGCTACCGCGCCATAGGGGCGGCCGTGAATTTCTACTACCGGCTCATGGGTATCGGTGTGCAGCTGCGTCAAAGTGACCTCCTCCTCCTGTTTTCGAGCTTGACTTACGAAGCCGCCGCATCGACGGAAGAGGCCCAGTTGCGCAGGGCGGCAGAGACGGCGACGATGGAAAATGACCGGAAGATTTGGACTCAACGACGCAGGCAGTTCCGCGAGTCGGCTGCGCGCACTCACACAACGGACGCCCCAGGCCAAAGTCAGCGCGAGAGAGGTGAGGAGGGAGGGGACACGGTATTCGCAGGCCAGATGGGCGTCATGAACGCGGTGGTGAAGAAGACAGGTGCGCCTGCGTTGTGTGAGGAGAGACCCGCGCGTGTGAATGCTACCGCCACTGATAACATCCAGGACCCGGCTTCATATACACACATAGCTAGAGCTACCCACATCGCGGATGACCGCAGTGTTGGCGCCTCCTCAGCTTCACGTGGGGACTGGGGAGAAGTGGGCGACGACGTGCACCCGCCGGGCTCCATTGCACGCCGCGTGGCTTTCCACCAGCAGCCGGAGTGGGTCAAGAGGTGGATCCTCTACGAAGCATCGATGGGGACACTAGACGATCTAGACGAAGTGGAGGACCCCAGCCGCCGAAGCACGCTGTCGACGAGCAGCTCTGCAGACGCCTTGCTCAGCGCCAGCGATGTGGAAGCGGACACCGCGGCGCAGTCGGAGCAGGCGATGCGAGGCATGAAGGTGGCAGCGATTGTGGATCATCTGCACCTTCTCACTCTCGGGGCCATGCAGCGAGACCATCTGAGCGCAACCGAAGCAAACACACCGCCGCCGTCGCCATGGCGACCCCAGCGACGTACCTGGAGACTGTCACGGTCGTGGTCGGCTGAGCGGGCCTACTGGAAAGAGGCGCTAGATCTGATTCGAAGCGCCTACACCCTTGCACCACGGCACAGGGCTCTGAGCGAGTGCGGCGGCACCTCGTGTCCTCCGGCGGCAGAAGACCTGCTTCTTCCCTCAGACGTCGTGTTCGCTCTGCAGTCAATGCTGCGTGAAGTGCATAGCTGGGAGGGCACGCTTTCTCTTCTGCGGCTGACGATTCCGGAGGCGAAGCAACGAGATGCGGATCCGCCCAGAGCGGTTGGTATGGCATCCGACTGCTTTCTGCGCGGGGCGGTCCTTTTCATGGCTTTGGCCGCCTCTGCGCAACCGTGGAAGACGCAGGCGAAGGTTGAAGGGTGGATGCATCGCGTGATGCTGCCTCGACTTGCGCGGGACACTAGGGCGCAAACAGAGGTCACCTCTACGGCGACGGCCGCAACAGCAGCCCTTCATGCGCTGTGGCTCAGCCACCTCTGCAGTGTAAAGGCGTCACGGCCGGACGAGTTTGTTGTACTCGGCGAAGAGGCGGCTGCTTACTTCACTTCTCTCTCCGTGCAACAGGCAATTCACGGCGACCTCACCCTGATGATGTCGGAGGTATGCGCGACCACAGAACGAGCGGTTGACGCCCTGCATGAGACGCTGCAGCGGGCCGCACAGCACCGTCGTACCTCGGAGGTGCTCGCCAAATCCATTCGCACCGGTGCCTACAGGGTGGAGAATGGCAAGGGCAAGCACGATCTCGGGAGCGACCCTGAGAGGGATCACATGTTCGATCCGCTGTCGATAACCTCGGTGGCAGCACCGGCAACCGTCATGAATGGAATTAGGTGCTCCCTCTTCACTGAGTATACTACGAAGTCACCGTTGTCTCCGCCGGCGTTGCTGCCAAGCGACTCGGTGGACGCGTTTGTCTTGTGCTGTGCAGCTGTCAAGGAGACGGTCTGGCTGCGGTTCACGACGGCGGCCTCGACAAGCCCTGCTGCTGTGACGGTCGAAGTGCTGCAGTTTTTGGAGCAGAGTGTGCACGGTCCTTCAGGACTCCTCAACGCGTTCCAACTCCTGTATGACTCACCTGCCTCGCGGCTGGCGCGCAACGGCAAAGTGTCGACACTAACACCCACGGTAAACACACCGGCGGCACCGGAGTGTGCGTACGTGTCGTGCATTCTGGCGACTACTCTCTTGCAACTTGTGCAGCTTCTATGCGCACAACCGGACCAGCAGCAGCACCACTTCAGCTGCCAGATATGGAACGGCGCCGAGCTGGTCCTCCTCGTCGAGCTCGCGGCGAAGGTGCTGGAAGGGATTGCTGCGGCGCAAGTGCAGCAGGCGCCATGGCGGTGGGCAGTCGAGGAGCGTCTGAAGGAGCTCGCCACTGTGACGGCGAGAACGGTGCGGCTCGTTGTGCATCAGCTCGACATTCATCGCATGAACGAGAAGGTCATGTTTGGTGCCATGACTGACCAGAATGTGGAACTCCTCGCCCTTCTTGCCCGGGTGCTCAACAAGTCATCAGAGTTGATGGTGGTGTCACGCGCGTGCGGTGCTTCTCGGGGCTCGTCACATTCGCCGGTGTGGCGGATTTTGACGTCCACGTGCTCTCCCCGCATCCTGCAAGGGGTGCATCTGTGCTTCCGAAGCTCTTGCGCACTGGGAAAGCGAGTGCGATATCGACTTTGCCGCCGAGACGCCGACAACCTGGACCACTGGATTCAGCCGCCGCGATCGCGTCAGCGTACCTCCGACCGCCTGCGTGGTGCCCGCGGTGCGGCGCTATCGTCGCCGAAGCTGCCGATGAAGGCGATAGCCGCGAGTGGTGGTGCCGCGGTGGGGCGCGATGTGGGCAGGGATTTCCCTCTTACGGTCAGCCTCCGCGACTCGGTGTACAAGATCATGACTCGCGAGCGCACGAGCGCCGGCGTCGGGCAAGCGCTGCAGCGGCTGGCAGCTGCCACGGTGAACTGGAAAGCTAGCTTGCTTCTGTGCGAACTCGTTACAAAGGATGTTTCTCTCGCCCGCGGCACGTGTAGTGTGGACTTCTTTGCCACAACTCTGGATCGCATGGCGCAGGATGTGGCTAAGTCGAGCGCCGCCGCACAAGCAGGGCTGCGAGCGTCGCGATTGCAGGGAAGCTGTGTTGTGCCGTCTCGCAAGGGCTACGGTAGGCTGGCCGCCCCGCGGGCGTTTGGGCCACCCAACTTGTGGCTGAGTGCGATCGACGTGTTCTGGAGCGCCGTCGATCATGCTGGTCACGTCGAAGCCGCTGCGGCGCAACAATCTCACTCCTCATCAGTGGCTGCCTCCGCCACAACGCCGGGGTCGAACCTGGTGAGTGTGGACGCGCAGGAGCGAGCCGTACTCGCGCGGCTTTTGCTTCCGCTTCTCCGCTTTAGCCGCGCCGTGCATCAGCGGGAGGTTGGCCGACAGTGGCGTCGCACGTGGGCCGCCATGTACGCGCCGCCGGAGAAGAAGAACCCGCAGTGGCGCCAGCAGAACATCGAAGCACTGTCGGTGCTAGGTGACTCAGCGGCGCTGAGTCACTGTGTTTCGGACTACCACGGCTGTGGCAGCGAGGCGTTGCTGTGCTCGGTGGCCGTTCAGCACGGTAACTGGCACGCCGCGCTGGAGGCTGTCTTCCAGACATACGGTGCTGTCGAAGAGCGTCATGCGACGGGGACGACGTACTCACTCGTTATAGCCCGCACTATTCTGACGCTGCTGGCGAAGTCACCGATGAATCTCAGCAACACGGCTATGCGATTGCGCACTGTTCAGCGCGAGACGTGGGACGAGGAATGCAGTCTTGCGGTGGTCCGGCTACTGTTACGTGGGCGCCGATGGCGCCTGGCGATGACCCACGTTGACGAGGCGCTGGGGCTGCCAGACATGCAGCGGGTCAGAGCGCTGGTGCTTGTGGACCCCGCAGGTCGTTTGCGGCAGGGGGCATCCCCAACCGCGTCCTCCGCGGCAACGCTGGTGCGGTATGCCCAGCTGCTTACGGCGGCGTTGCAGGCGACGGCGATCGGCGGCGATAGTGAGCGCGCACCAGCGTACTACGACGCGTTCAAGGCGCTGGTGCGTTACGTCTTTGGTGAGGTGGTGGACATGGATACTCTTCATACGGCGGAGGTCGACTCGCAGAGTGGCGACGATGCACTGGACGCCGCGCTCGACATGACTCACTTCACGGAAAGGGAAGAAAAGCACTCGTCGGGTTTGGAGGACCAAGTGCACGAAGCAGTGCGTGAGCTGGCACCGCGCGCCCGCATTTTGTTCTTTCGCGCCATGACAAAGAAGATGCTGGCCTCCCATGCGGGCAGCAGGTGACCAGAGTCCCCCGTCCTTAGTGCTCGAGAAGGAGGAGGACACCGGCCCGACAGTCGTCGACAACGTGCACCCAGCGAAACCTGTGCGTATGGATTGCTCGGCACAGGTCTCTCGCACATGGTGTCCTTCTTGCTGACACACCATCCGCGATGGTCCCTGATGACGCGGAGAAAAGGCGGGGGACACCTCAGCGTGCGTGACATGCCCGGGCCCAGTAGCCCTACACCCTGTGAGGGGAACCCAGGCAGAGCCTCCCTCCCTATCCCCTCCCAAATGCCGAACCACCTCTGGTGGTGACGGGGTCAGACAACCTACGGCATATGGGGACCTCAGAGCAATGTGTTGCCGCGGATGTCAGGGGTCACGCCCTGGTCGGCGTTGCGTTGGAGCGACCCGCGGCCGTGATCGTGTCTGTGCCATCCGTAGGCTTAGGCAAAGGTTCAAGGCGACACGAGCGTAGCTCGCCACACGGCCCTCAGGGCCTACTGGTGCGGCACCGGGGTCACTCCGGGGGAGTGACGGGATGCACCACGTGGCGATCGCCATGATGTGAGAGGGGGGGGTAGGCGACCTGTGGAGAGCGGGTGTGGTGGGTAGATCGTTGGGCAGTGGCCGTGCTGAGATGACTGTGTCGGCAGCATGGCTGCAGCGCGTGTCGAGGGCTGCGTTTTTACACCTCGCGGTGTATGTGTGTGTGGCGGGAGGGGGAGCGGGAGGGCGCTGCGGCAGGGAGGGGGACAGCGGAGTTGGCCTCGCCCTCTTCGGCAGAGAAGGGGCACGCTGAAGCGGAAGGAAAAGGCTTCCTGGGAGGGGTGAGTGAGCCCACGCAACTCGTGCGGAATGCCTTGTGTGTGTGTTTGCAGTCTACGTGCGTCGACGCACACGTGTATAATGGTGCCCATCACACAACCAACAACCAAGAGAGAGAGGAGACTAATAAGCAAAGGTACACAACCCCAAGTACGCTCGGTTTGCAAGCAAAACGTCATCGGAATATACACAAGACGTGCATGTGTGCGTGCCACCGGCCTTCAAGACGAGGGAAAACTGTTGCCGCGATGATACACACACACACACACACCTCCCATCCACACACGGAAAAACGCATGCGGAAGCACTCGTACGCCTAGGCACCCATCATCTTGCACGGACGGGCGGCCTTGCCTTCCAGGACTTGCCGCGTACGTGGACGAGAAAAGGAGGGCAGGCGGTGTTGCGCGTCGACCTGCTGCGTCATCCTCTGTGAGATGAGGTGCATGTGACGGAGAATAGTATTCGCTTTTTGGGTGTAATGGCCTTCTCCTCTCCTTCTGTTTCATGTTGCGTTTGACGGCAACGTGAGAAAGTCACGTTGCGTCTGTGCGGCTTTTATCCTCCAATGGCGCAGTGCCTCACGTGGCAAGTTCTCGACCAGCGGCAGACCGGCGAGTGTCTCGACGCCGTAGACCTTGAGGCGCTGCGAGTTGTCATCAAGCGCATCGACGACGATCACGGTGGGGCGCTGCTACAGTCGGGTAAGCGAACTGCGACTCAGGTGAATGTGTTGCTGGACCTCTACGGCCATCTTGTCTTGTTTGCCAAAGCGTCGCAGTTTTCCCAGTTCAAGACAAGTACGCTCTTTGGCATCGTGCATCGTGTGCACGAAGCGAGCATCGTAGATCGCCTTTCCCGCTTTCACTCGTACGACCTCCTCCGGGAGCTCGTGGTGCGGCACAGCGTACACCGCCCGCCGTACTCGACGATGGTGTTCAACGTGCGAGAAGTGCAGGATATCGACACGTACATGATGAGCACCTACTACCGCCACTATAAAATGTACGTGTACTGCTTTGTACCACGCGAGGTGGCGAGCCTTCGGACAGTCATGCTGAACGACACCGCCGAGGTACCGCCAGCTCAACTCCCGCCTCTGTCCGCTGCCATTAAAGAGGATGCTTGGAAGCAGAAGATGCAGGAGAAGGTGCGCACGCTCGAGGAGGCCGAGATGGAGGAGGAGCTGATCGTCTCAGATGCGGTGTCTGAGGCGCAGAAGAACGCGGCCACGCTTGACAATTCCAGATTTATGGCCGGCATTCGCGTGCAGCTTGAGGCGATTCGCGACGCCGTGTCGACAAAGTCCAGCGAACGACTAGACTTCATCGAGGAGAAACTCACGGCTATTGAGGCCAAGGTGAATGAGGCGCAGAGTAGTGGCAATCGTAGTCGTCAGGGCTCCAGAGGGTCGTCGAAGAAGAAGTGACCGCATATGGGCGCATGCGGCAACGGAATACGCCAAGGGGAGCGGTGCACTGCGGTGAAGCGAGCGTCTCGGCTGCGCTGTCGCTACCTACCCGCTGCGCGCTCCATCTGCAGCCTTCTCTCTCTCTCTTCGCCCTCTGATCCCTTCACAGCTCGCACCGTGGCCCCATCCCCCTTCTTCTGCCTTACCCTCTGCGTAACGGCGGCACTGTGCAGGTGACACCGCTGCTGCCGGGTTGGTATCCGCCGTCGTGCGTGCGGGAATGCCGCCCACGTTGTGCCAGTCGTTGTTTGCTATGTAAACTAGCAGAATGCCTTGTTTTCTTATGCTCTTGCGCTTCTCAGAGTAACTGAGCATGAGTGTGTGTGTGTGTGTCTGCGGCCTTGAACGTTCGCGCGTTGACGCTGCCCTTCCTCGTGTGACGATAGTGTCATCAAGATGAAACCAGTAAGTGAGCCGCGTAGGTTCAGCAGAGATGCTGACTCGCCTCCTCTGCTCACAAGTTCCCGGCGGAGCATTACTGCAGGGGCCTCCGCTATCTCGTGGTGGCCGTGCGCCCATGAAAGTGAGCAGCTACGCATCCCCATCCCTTCCATGCCGCTGTGTGTATGGGTGTGGGTGGGGGCGAGGCCACGGTGCGTTTTGATGCAGCTCAGTGCTGCACTGCTACTGGTTGGCTTCTCTGTTACCGTTTTTCTTTTCTGTGATACTTGCCTCACCACATTTTGCACGCGGATGTTTCTCTATCACATGCCCTCTCTGCGCCCGTGATGGACTGCACACCGTGTGAGAACGCGGGAGTCTTGAGGGACACGACAAGAGCGTCAGAGAAGGGGCCTCCGCACTTTGTGTACCCTGTGGCCTTTCCTTTGTGTTGACCTACCGTGGTGGCGTTTTCCCTGCGCTTCTGTCGCTTGCGCGGTGGACTGCGCGTTGTGCCTGGCCGCTGAGAACGTGTATTGGCACGCACACTTCTAGCCGGTAGAAGCACGACCCTTCCAGCCCCTCCTTCCGCGCACAGGGCTTCATGGCTCTCCATTAATTCAAAGCGTTGTTTGCTCTTCGAGGAAAGACTGTCGCTGCATTGGCACATCTACTCGCGCCGCACTTTGCGTCAGCTCCACATCTTTCTCGTCTCTACATCCCTTTGTTGCTGACGCGCCTGACGGAGCACATTGGGGTTGTCGGTACAACATAAACCGCTGTAGTGTGCAGATGCGCCTTTCGCTGCGGCTGCCAGCGGTGCCGATTGCAGGCGTTCTGCGGCGAGCACCACGAGCAGCAGGCACGCGCGGCCGCAGTGTTGCACTTCGTGTTGCTGCCGCGTCTATCGGCAGTAGCACCAGCCTCGTTAGCTCCTCTGGCCGGAAAGCTCCCGTGTACTACAACTTTGCCACACCGGTGAGTGTGCTCCGTGATGCGGCTGCTGGTGAAAGTGTGTCTCACCGACGCCAACGCCGCGAGGTGTCGGTTCGAGAGGGAGGACTGCTACTTGTGGCGCCGCGCACGCCGAATCCCAACGACCCGCTTCAACGACTGAACATTTTTCGACGCGATTTTTCTGATTTTAGCAGCTCCGCAAAGCTTAATCAGAACATCATGGTGAGCGTCGACACCAGCCCGCGCCGATTCCTCGAAATGTTCTGTGACTTTGATGCCAAGCGCTGCAAGCTGTGCAATGAGTCCTTCTTGCAGTGGCACATCCACGCCAACGGCATTCCGCACGCGGGGCGGGAGGGGATGCTGCTGGAGCTTGTTCGCCCGTATTGTGGAACTCCGGATGAACTAATAGAGATGTGGTGGCAGCGGCTGAACTCGTGTGCGGCGTTTCATCGGATTCCTGCCTTGAGCCACGACAACCCGCACGAGCGCAAGCGACGCCTGCTATATCTGTTGAAAGTACTGAAAGACCGCGGCATCCTCGTAGAGGCGTTCAACGTGAGTGACACCCTGTCCACCAACTCAGCGCGCTCGTGGGAGTTTGAGCGACTCGAGTTTGTGGGCGACAATGTGGTAAAGTACGTACTGAACAGCATTATTTCCTGTGCATTTCCACCTCACGAGGGCGGCACAAAAGGGAAGGTGACGTGCTTTCAATTCGTGATGGACGGCAACGATGGTTTGGCACGCGGCTACGACCACCTCGACCTCCAGCAGCTCGCCTCCAGCTCTAGGGTAGTCAGCAAATTCAAGAGTGACATTGTCGAGACCCTGTTCGCGGAGCTGCAGATGTACCTGTGGAGCACGCAGCACGATGTCGGCACCTGTCCTCTCGTGTTTCCGTTTACGAAGGATATTTACACCCTGCGGGCGTTGGTGCAGCATGTGCTGTACGAGTTGGCTATTGAACTCTTTCTATACCACACTCGCCACATTAACGGCATGCTGCAACGCGTGATGCGGGAGAATCACCTGCAGTTCGTAAAAGCAGATTCTGCGCTGAAGCCCACGGCGGGCGGAAGGACCGGGAGTTTAGGCGTGAGCACGCGCCGTGGTGACTGGAACGATGCCGACGATGACTACGGCAGCCCGAAGAGCTACGGTGCGCCGGCGGTGCCCACTCCCACGACGACCCTGATGAAAGTGCGTTCGCAGCGCGCCCACCTGCAAGGCTCCGGTGCAGCACTGTTCTTTGCCTCGACAAACTACGACAACTTCAAGCGCGTGGTACCGATCGGTGGTCTTTTGCCGCGTCCATTTGCGAGGGAGGATTTGTCAGTGATTCCCAACTATATGCCGCATCTCCGGAGCGACGGCGCGATGACGCTGAAAATGAGGAGGGCCGGGAATGTTAGTTGGTCGGCCCTGCGCACCACAGCAGCAGCTCTGGCGACGAGGGAAGGCGTTGCCGACGGTCTCGGCCTAAGTGGCGAAATCACACCTCGTGTGGGCAGCGTTCCGGTACACTTGTCAGTTCCGCGTCTCAAGGACGAGGAACTCATCGCAGAGCTGATTTAAGCGCCTCACCGCTGCGACTCTGCGTATGTGCCTCTTCTTTGTTTGGGGGACCTCACTCCCTCGCCTTTTCCTCCCTCTCGAAGACGAGAGAACTGCTCGCAGTGGCGCGGGTTGCATGCGAGGGAGTGGGCTAGCAGATGCCGGAGACAACAAGACGAGTGGGCAGTGCTACGACAGCAAGTCTGGGTACACACACACACACACACGCATACAGACTCACTCACGGTGACACCGCAGATACTCACATACGCACGAAGCTCTACGAAGAACCACCACCCACCACAACGAAAAGAAACGCTGTTTGTGTGTGGGGGGAGGGTGGGGGTGAGGGAACATGCTGCTGTGTAGGTGTGAAGGTGACACTCCCCTTCGACGAACTGACACAGGGCGAGGCACCTCCCAAGTACAAGGAGAAGGGACGCGAATGCAGGGACGACGTCTCAGCAGCCGTCTTCTTCGTACTGTAGAGCCCTCTTCCCCCCCTCCCCTCCCTCTTTCATCCCCTCTTCTCTCCCTCCTTCCCGTCTTTGTACAGAGTGCGTGCGCGCGCGAGGGGGTGAGCGATGCGTGCCGGCGAAAGGAGAGGGGGACGGGGTCACGGTTGTTCTCGTTGCACGTCCATGCTATGCTCTATTGCTGTCCCCTCATGTCGATCCGTGTCAAGGTATCACTGCGGACCATTTTTTTCTCTCTTTCTCGTCGTGTGTTTCGCTGCTCATCTCCTCTCTCCCCTCCCCCCTCTCCGTGCGCTGTGACACCGGCAGCTGCATAGAACCTCAGGTGCGCGCGTTTCGCAGAACACAGTCACGCGCCATCCACTCGGTTGGTTTATTATTCCTTCGTTGTCTTACCCTGCGTCGTTATCAGACACCTACCGCCCCGTCCTCATCATAAAGACGCATACCCCATATTGGCCAACTTTTCACCACCTATACAGACACGCAGACGGAGACCCTACCGAGTGCATGAGTGCATTTTCTACTAGGAGATTTTCGCTGCTGTTCTCACACAAAAACAGATAGACCAGCACATCTTCTTCAGCATCCCTACACGAGGGGACGCCTCTCTCACGTCTTTTCGAGCCTTCTTCGTTATTTCTCGAGCACCACTGCAGTCATTGGGTGACGCACTCTGTGCCGCCCTCTCTCCTCCAGCTACCACACACACACACACACACAGGCATACACGGAGGTCACTTCCGCAGAGTTGGGACGACGTCGCGTTGCTGTCGTATACTTGTCACCAAGCCACTCTATTGTTTTCGTTTTCTTTGGTTTGTAGCGTAACGGTATCGAGGAGGCTGCAACAGGCAGCTGCACTTGTGATGATCACTGCTCGCTCACCTTATCAAGTGTACAAGGCGGCGGATGTTGATGGTACCGTCGCCAATTTCAACTCGCTGCCGTCTGAGGAGGTGCTCCCATACAAGATCATGTCGTCTGAGGAGACCTTGGTGGCGTCACTCTCTGTTGTGGAAGGCAACGAGGAACAACGAGAACGGTATGCCGTCTCAGCCCTGCACGCCGCGAGGGTGTACATTTCTCACCTCATCAGCTACATCCCCCTCTGCGCACGCTCGCAGACGGCAAAGAAAGTCCAAATAAACGTTGACGCGATCGTGCGCACCGTAATGCTCTTCGCCACCAACGCGGAATTGCTGCAGAGCGTCAAGAACATGGTACTCACAAACGCCTCGGGGGAGCAGGTGTCACTGAAGGATCTCTCAGACCTGGAAGGCGCGTTGAATGCGATGGAAAAAATGTACCGGCAGAAGGCGAAAGGGGCTGGGGAGAAGGTGGACATGCTGCGCAAGGTTGCGCCGGTGCCGGTGATCGTCTCATCCAGCCCAGCAAAGTTGCAAGGTACGACGTCAGTGATGGAGAGCGAGGACAGCAGCGACGCTGCGTCGAACTCGACCGGCTGTCCTCGGCAGCGCCGCCGTCGATCGGAGTCCACCGGCGGCCCTGCCGCCCACGCAGACTTGCATGGTGACGCCGCCGCCCTCAAGGTGGCGAAGATCGAGGGTGACCCAGACAATGCCCCTCTCGCTGCTGTGTATACCCCAAAGACATCTGGCGGACCCAAGAGTGTGCGCGGCGGCGGGCGTGGCGGTCTCGTGTGGGGCCGCCTCCGCGGCCTGACGAACTGCGAAAAGAAGGTGGTCGCTATGCTGCACGCCATGATTCAGGTACTCGGGCACATCTTCGCGACCAAGTTCAACGATCTCGTACCCATCTTCGACATGCTCGATGAGCGACTCAGGGCGGTGCAGGCCATCATCGATGCCGAGCGCGCCCAGTACAAGGCGAAGGAGGACAAACGAATTCCAGAACCGTTTCACGAGGTCACCCTGGATGCCGTGCAGCTTGCTCTGGAGCATTCGAGTGACACCTTCCGCAACGAGGAGGAGTGCCGCTACGAGCTCGATGAGGACTTGTTGCACCCCATCGCCCACGCGTGTCTGCGTGTCATTAACCACATCGAGGGCTTTTCGACCGAGCCATTCAAAGGCCTGACACCGGAGGAGTTGGTGAAGAAGCAGCAGCTGCGCGACGCCGCAGGGGCCAAGCGCGAGGAGGCAAAGCGCCGGATTCTGGAGAAGGCGGAGGCCAAGGCGGAGCTGGAGCGCAAGAAAGAGGAAGAGCGACAGCTGATGCGCCGTCGTCTGGGCGACGGCAATAACGAGCACGAGAAGGACCTTGAAGAGGACACCACGCTCGTCACCCCGTCCACGTTAGGGTACGTGTCCTACGCGGCAGAGCTGCCGCTTGGCACTCCAGAACTGTTTGAAAAGGCGCTGTATGTGTGGAGCATACTCTCCTCGGTGCCGCGTGCACTGAATCTGTCGCAGATGCACTTTGCCACCTTCGTTAAGGGCATCGAGTGCGTGGACCAGGACGCGAATGGATTGATGGAGGAGGTGACCAAGTGTCTGCTGGACGTTTCCATGGAAAGCGTGCGCCTCCGCTCTCCCGAGACGCCGCGTATCGTCACCCGCGGAAAGAACTGGTTTGGTTTGCTCGTCGAGTTCGTTGGGGTGGCGAGTGGAAACAAGAAGCGGCGGCAGCAGCAGCGCCACGTTTCCAGCACGGAAGACGAGGAGGAGAGCGACAGTGACAGCGACGCCGCCTCCTCGACATCGTCGTCGCCATCTTCCTCTTCGTCGAAGGAGACGGACGCCAAAACCTCGGCTGAGGAGGAGGACTTGCAACCCGAGGAGGCGCCGGCAGCTGCCATGGCCACCAAAGGCGAAGGCACCGCGGAGGCGACCGCGGAAGAGGAGGTGGATACAGATCCGTTCTCGCTGGAGCTGAAGGCGACAATGGACAAGGTAGCGGGGCTGCGCTCCTTGGCGTCGTGGGGCAACGTCGACACCATTGATCGGCTCAATCTGCTTCAGTTCTGCGTGCTGGAGGCGCTTGCCAGCGACGACGTGCGCAATGAAGCGGACCGTGTGCAGAAGGACCGTGAAGAGGAGACACTGAACGCCGAGAAGAAGCTCAGGGAGATTCGCGAGGAGGCGGAGAAGGAGTTGAAGGCGTTGTTGCGCACGCTGCCGTCAGTGGCATCCACGGCTGCCCGCAAAAAGAAGAAACAGAACACCAAGCAAAACGCCGAACCAGTGAAGACGGAGGACAATCCGGAAACGAGCAACGCCGAGGATGAGAAGAAGGGCATCGATGAGGCGGGGGATGGCGAGACGGCGACGGAAAAGGACGTGAGGGAGAAGGCGGAGAGGAATTTCGAGGCGGAGCGCGAAGCCATCCTCAAAGAAGTCGATCGAAAGCGTGAGGAGGTCTACGCACGTCTGTTCGGCGTGCAGGATGGCAGAGACGACGGCGCCATTGTCGAGCCGCTTGGCATGGACCGCTATCGGCGCCTCTACTGGCGTTTTCCAATGGAGCGAGTAGTCTACGTGCAAAGTGTCCCGAACCTCACGGCCGTCACATTCCCGGTCCTCGAAGAGCCTCCGGAGCTCAAGCAGCGCCGCGCCTCCTCGCGGTCGCTCTTGCTGGATGACGAGGAGGAGAGCTCCTTGCTGGGCGGGCGGCGGCGTGGCGGCAGAGGCGCGACCGCGGTGGGCGATGCGGTCCACGCCAAGGACGACAAGGGCGTGGGCCAGATGAGGTGGGGTGTTATTCCACACGACTACCTCAGCGCTTTTGTGCAAACGCTGGACCGTCGCGGGGAGCGGGAGGCGCCGCTGCGACACGCACTTGAGATGCTAGAGCCGTACCTCACTGCTTTGAAAGAGCCGCGAGAGGGGCGTGAAACACGGGCCCGCGCGCACATGTTCGGGTACGTGAACCTCCTAAAAGTCGACTTCACGTACTAAGCTAACGGAGGGCCTTCTCCTCCGCTATTTAAAGTGCGGAGCTCTCTCTCTGTCTCTCTCTCAAGCGCGACAAGCAGCGGTCGTACGTCGCAGTAGTGTCTAGAAGGGAATAGAATGAACACTTGCGCCCTTTCGTATGCACGATGTGGCCCCATAATGAAGCCACAAGCGCCTTTCGTTTTTGTTTTTCTTCTTCGCGTGCTGTAGCTTCTTACAGACCCACAGATGAACTGTACACCTGGACGGACCCTGCATGTACTGGTGGTGAAGTTGGTAGTGTTTTGTTTCCAAGTACGCTTTGCACATATCGCGCGACGCTCTGCGCTTGCTGCAGCGACCGTACCATGTCTGCCGGTCGCCCAACGGAACAACCACCGACCGTGTGCCCCGGCATCCCGATGCGCGTGTCGTTTTACGCCGTGTTAACACAAATCCCTCCTTTTTCTCTCGCTCTCTCCTGCCATGCGGTGGTCACGTATCATCCATCTCGCAAACCTCGCTCTTTACGTCACACAGCAGTCATGCGTACGATCGAGTGCGAGTTCTCCCACTTCGCGGTGCACCCCGGCCACGGCCGCCGGTACGTGCCGTTCGCGTTCCTGTCGACGAAGCCGGTGCTGACCTTCTCGCGGCCGAAGTGCTTCGCGCTGTACATGCGCAAGAAGAACCCGCGCTTCATTCCGTGGACGCGCACGTACCGCCGCATCCACCGCAAGACGACGACGGACCGCGTGAACCGCCGCCGCGCGGCGCGTGCGGTGCGTGTGCAGCGCGCGATCGTCGGCGCGGACCTGTCCTACATCCAGGAGGTGCGCGCGGCGCGCAAGGAGGACCGCTCCGCCAAGGCCAAGGCCGTCCGCGCGGAGGTGGCCGAGCGCAAGGCCGCCAAGAAGTAGAGCTCCGCCGGTGTTCGTCCTTCTCGATGCATAGTCCAATGACCGTCCACTGACGCTGCCATCCGTGTGCGATGTTTCGAGTGTACTCTACCTGCCCTTCGTTGTGTTTCTTTTTGTTTTCGTTTTTGAGTAACGTTTTCATGCAAAGAAAAAAAACAAAAGGAGAAGAGCCACGCTCTCGTGTCGAACTTGTGGAGAATGGGGGAGAGGCTGACCACTGTCTGTGCCGTGTGTGCATCATGTACTTCATGATGGGCACCGTTGATCATATATGAGCGTTGTTTCGCGCGTCGCATGGGCGGTTGGTGCGCTATCCCGCACGACGTCACGCACCATGTAGTGTTTTTTTTTGGTGTTCGCCTGGTGTTTGTTGCAATGCTCCAACGTTTGCGGATGCCCGTCTCTGTGACGCTGAGCCGTGCTCCATCTCGAAAAGCGAAGCCTGCGCTGGCCGCCAACCACCTTGCCCTACGTCGTGTATGCATCTCACGTTTTCTTCTCACTGACATTCCATCGATACCCCTCCCCCTCCCTTCTTTGCTTCTGCTGATGGCCGCGCTTTCTCATCTAGAGTGCTGTCGTTGCTGCCTGAACAGCTCGACAGCTGCTTGACACTACCAGATTAGAAAGAAAAACACTTTTATGCAGAGCATAGAGAGAGTGCGTGTCGTCGCACTGTGTCATGAGCTTCAGCTCAGGACTCTTCGCTGACATCATTACCGCTGATTTGCAAAAGTGTGGTGGCTTCCGCGGATGAGATGCCGCCGACTTCCACAAGGTCCACGGTAGGTGGGGGCCGCCGTGTTTACCACTTGGGTAATGCAGTCCTCTCTGTCGTTGTGTTCGTGATCACCCTAGTGCTGTCGATGGTCGTGCTTGACCCCGAGCGTAGCAGTCACTTGCTCTCTGCGCAGCGTCGCACCCCTCCGATCGATTTCGCGGACAGTGTGCTTGTCGGGGGTTTTACTCCCGTCGTGGTCGGCGTGAACAAACACACCGTGCTCGTCGTGCCAGCAGCAGCCATCCACGGCACCAGGTACGTATCCAGGGCCCTCGACAGTTTCTTCTCGGTCGGACTCGGCTCTGCCAGTGGTACTGGCTCCGCGGGATATGGTGAGGAGGCAGAAAGGCACTGGCAGGGGATGGTCACACTGTCTGACGTATACAGCGCCGTACTGCTGCGCAAAGGAGTGACCGATGGGACGCAAGCGCCTGACGCGACCGCTGAGACAGTGGAGACTTCCCCTCAGTCATCGCGCCAACCTTCCGTGTTGCACCTCTGCAGCGCCCTGTCGTGTGTGACTCCGTACGTCGCTCAGCAGTGGTCTGATCGAGCGGCGGCGGCATTACTCCTCACTAAGAAAACCAACGACGACGCTACCACCGTTCGCTCGCGCGCTCGTCCGGTGACTAACTTTGCTCTCGTCTTCGGCGAGGCTGGCGAGTCGCTGGCGGTGATGCGGGAGCTCGGAGAGCACCGCGTATTAACCGCCCAGATCCCGGTCGCGCACTCGGATCATCCTCAGTCGGCCATGCCGCTGGTCGGGAAGCTGGAGTTGGCCGATCTGCAGGCCTCATGCAGCCCACTCAAGCAGTGCAGCTACCGCTCCCCTGTCAAACACGCTCAACTTGCGACACTTCTAAAAGCGCAAGCACAGCACCTGCCCGAAGAGGCTTCCAGGAAACGCTTGTTCCAGGAATGGATGCGACGCAATGACTCTCAATCGGGGGCCTTGACCTGGGGTACCGTGGATGTGCTCCCGTTCCCCTTCGTGATTTTTGAGAAGTCGTACACGCTGCATGACTTTCCGTTGGACTTGGTGCACGTGGACGTGGGCAGCGCTGACAGCGTGGCGGCTCTCGCGTACCTCGAGGCGCTTGCCTCTGCCACGGCGACGGCTGAAAATCTGAGACCGAGAAACCTGCTCGTTTCGGTCTTTGCCTCAGAGTGGGTGAATGCCGTAGTGGAGACGTTGCTGCTGCTAGAGGTGGAGCAGCGGTACAGCGCGATTCCGCTGCACGACTCGTGCTTGGGACTCGAACGGAATTTTACTCCTCGTCAGCGGTGGAGCCTGTCGCACATGCGGTCGTGGATGGGCAAGCACGCGCTAGAGGGAGCATATATTAGCCCCTCTCTCGAGCGGAGTCGTGCTGCACAGATACCCTTGTGCACTGTGTTGCTATCACGTCAAGTGAACACTCTTGGCGAGCTCCTCCAGATGGCATCGAACGCAATCGGCTCTTGTCCGCCTGCCGCCTCACCCGTGGAGCGCTTCTTTTACTATTCCCTGGGTCTGTCGCCCGAGGACGAAGGACTCCTCACGCCGCTGCCGGAGGCGGCGTCGGGTGCCAAGACGTTTGCCATGGCTAGCACGTCCGATGTCGTGCGTGGGGTGATTGGCCTTGTTGTACAGTACATCTATTTCTTGATCCCGATCGGCGTGGGGTTTTCTCTGATGCGTAACCTCTGTCGCCGTCGTAGAGTGTGTGGATGACGTCGTTACGGGCCTGCCTCAGAGAGAGCAAGAGCTGACGTGTGGGTCAGGGGACGGGGGGGGGAGCGGAGCTGAGATGGATGCGCCGGTGAAAACCGAGACGCGGATAAAGGGAGACAAGGTCGGAGGGCAAAGGGCAATGTTGGCAATATGGCAAAAACGCCGTGGTGGGCCACTGCTCGTTACGGTCCTGGGACCTCCCGTAGGCCGTCTTTGTCCCCTGTCTGTAGGCCCCACCGCAGCAACAGCGGTGGGGACGCTGGCGAAATGCAGTCGAATGAAAGAAAACTGGCGGGCAAGGTTTCTCTAGCCTCTGCTCAATGGTGGCCCTATGTCGCGGTTTCGCAGCCTGACGGCAGTCATCCCCTCTTCCCGGCGCCAACATGAGCAACAGAGTCTCTAATGCCGGCCTGGAAGCCACTGCGGGCGAGGGTGACTGCCATGCTTTACGCTTCAGCATTGTCAAAAGCAAACACTTGAAATGGAAATGAAAACTGTCGCACCCGTTGACGCGCTAGAACCCCCCACCCCCGCCGTGCTTTGATCGCTCCTATCCGGAGAGCACCGCGAAAGGGGTGCTCCTGCGCTCACGTTTCTGCACACCCTGTCTCACTAGGTGGAGGCGCAAAAAAAAAAAACGGTGTGCAACTCGAGTGTGTGCGGTGCGCGGGGTGTTGTGCGATCTGTTCTCTCACAGCCTGCTGCTCTACCAGCACAAACCTCGCAAGCGGCTTCTATGTCGTCTGAGATGCGCACTGGCTTCATCGTTTCGTTCGCTCTACTTGTTGCTCCTTCTTTTATTCTGCGGCTATCACTTGCTCCACCTCGACCTCTTCGTCACTGGACTGTGCGGACTGCCTAATTTTTCGGCGTTCTGGCTCTCCCCCTCTATTGGTGTGTGTGTATCGTGTATGGTGCTCTTTCGCTCTGCGTACCCCGACACTGCACAAACGTACGCATGCGCGCACACGGTGTCCGTGGTGCAGGAACCAAGACGCATCTGCACAAAAGTCGTAGTGCGGTCGTCTTTCACCCCCGCCTCCCCCCTCCGCCGCTGTTCACCTGATACCGCTTCACGTCGCGTGTTTTTTTTTCGCCCCTTCTGCCTTCTTCTCAGAGATTTCCTGCATTGTCGCTGCATTTTCCAGGGACGCGAAAGACAGAGGAGCGGAGAGTCTGCCATTTTGCGGAAGCGTGCGTGTGTGCGGTCTTGCCTGCCGCAAGCTTCGTCTCGTTGTGCGCATGCTGTCGTTTCTGTTTCGTTTTCGCCTTCATTTGTTTGTGTTAGTACTCGGCGAGTGGTGTATCGCTGCTCTCTTCCTGTCCTTGAGCACCGTGAAGTACGTAGACGAACTCTGGAAGGCACAGAGACTCCAACATACACACAGACACACACACAGATAGAAAGGGGCGAATCGCCATGGTGTCTTTCCTGCGCACGTTTGTGGTGCTGTGCATCATCGCTGGCGTATTACTGCAGGGCGGCACAGCGCAGGCACCCCCGCGAGCGGTACGTTCGTTGGAAACCAAGTTCAACTCTGTGACTCAGGCGTGCCGCGGGGTTCTCGAGACGGAGTGCCCGTCAGATGGGTTGGCGCGCACAGACTGCTTGATGGAGCACATAGTGGACAATGCCAACCACGAGTGCAAGATGTGGCTCTCCTGGCGAGCTACCTGCTTTGCCTACGCCACGGTGTACCTCATACCTCAGGGCAAGTGCAACTTTAAACCGCATCAGGCGACGTCGGAGCTGATCCGGAACTGCCTCCGCAACACGGATAAGAGCGAGCTGCCGGCGGTCTGCGCCGGCTCCCCCTACTACAGGTCGCTCATGCTGCGCGCCTCACGGCGCATGGACAGCGACGCCGCCGCCGACCTGTAGAGACGCGAAAAAGGTCTTGCACGGCAGGAGATTAGCGGCGTATGCGTCGGCGTAGCTCGCTCAAGACGTTCGGCAGAAGACCAGATGCCATGTGCTCTACCATCTTCAGGTTTTGACGCGCTTGAGCTTCTTTGTGGGCGTGACCATTGGCTGGTGGGAAAGCACACTAGGACTCTTCGATTGCGCGGCGTGTGCCAACTTCACGCCAGGCCTCCTACACATACATCGTCCAGCGCTCCTTTTTAAAGATTTCGTCTTCGACGGTGGTGCCTGCCGGCTTTGTTTGTTCGGTTTTCTTTTTCGCCACCATTTTGGAGCAGCCTCCCCTCCCCCCCCCTAAGTGCGGTAGTCTAACGATTACGTGGCACGTGCTCCCTTTGGCAGCCTCATTCCGCCTCTGTCTTTTGCGTTAGCTTCTCTTACTCAACTGTGTGCATCACAACTTGCGTTTTCGTCTGCTAGGTGGACGGGAGGATGCACCCGAACCCGCCTCATGACCATAAAGCGAAGAAGCTCATACTGATATCTCTTCGGTGAGGCAAGCGCTGTGCCAGCCGTCTTGGCACCCGCAAGAGCAGAGTAGAGGACGTCAAGTGACCCCGATAGTGAGGGCTCCCTGCAATGCCCTCTCAGCTCTACGGGCAAGAGGGTGATTCATGTACGTCATTCCCGAATGCAGTTCTCTTTCAGTGCATCGACGATACGTGTCGTGACTCTTTTACAAACAACTCCCACTGTTGCCCCTCTCCCTGCTTTGCCGGCGTGGGTTTTGCTACTGACCTCCTCCTACACCCTCGATAATGTTACCTTGCTCCTTCGCCCTCTCTTTGCAATCTCGCTGCACGCGCTGTCGCCATAGTGCTCGATTTGTCCCTTTTCCCCCACCCCTCCACATCTGCGTCAGCCATGCGTACGATCGAGTGCGAGTTCTCCCACTTCGCGGTGCACCCCGGCCACGGCCGCCGGTACGTGCCGTTCGCGTTCCTGTCGACGAAGCCGGTGCTGACCTTCTCGCGGCCGAAGTGCTTCGCGCTGTACATGCGCAAGAAGAACCCGCGCTTCATTCCGTGGACGCGCACGTACCGCCGCATCCACCGCAAGACGACGACGGACCGCGTGAACCGCCGCCGCGCGGCGCGTGCGGTGCGTGTGCAGCGCGCGATCGTCGGCGCGGACCTGTCCTACATCCAGGAGGTGCGCGCGGCGCGCAAGGAGGACCGCTCCGCCAAGGCCAAGGCCGTCCGCGCGGAGGTGGCCGAGCGCAAGGCCGCCAAGAAGTAGAGCGGCGTGGCTTTTCTTGCCATGAAGCGGATCGGGCCTTTTTTGTTGTTTCGTTCGTTTCTGATCATCATTTCGTGAGCATAACAAAAGGAAAAGACACGTGTGCGTGCCGGTATGGAGTGCTTTGCGGCTTATGAGAAGGATCCTGCTTTGGTGTCGCACCAGCAGAGGGCTTCGCTGTTTGGAGGCTGAACCACGTACAGGGGTGAGGGGCCGGCGGAAGTTTTGCGGATGCTTCGAAGCAAGCGTCCGCGGTTCCATCTTTCGCTTTTTCGTGCCTCTGCTCTCCCTGTGAGTGTCTTTTTTGGGCCCGATGTCCAGTGGGGTGCGGTGTCACAATTTGAGGCCGTCCTCTCCATCTTCCTGTCCGTGCTTCTCCCACCCCTACTCGTTGGTGGACACCACTGCTTATGTATATGTATATACATGTATATTTCGTTCTCCCCCTTCACTCACTCTCTCTCATGTAGTGCTCTTTTTTCTTTCCTGCTTCTCGCGGTCGTTGCCGGCGGTGTGCAAGACACGTTCTGCACTGCTCCCGTATGGAGGGGCGGTGCAAGGCGAATAAAAGTGTCCGTCCCGTGCACTAGTGGCTACTCCAGTTGAAATAGACACGTGTGGCGCGCTGTCCTACATCACACCTTGTGTTTTACGCTGTGCTTTTTGCATGACGTCGACCATCACAGCCGTGAACCAGACGCAGAGTCTGGCGGCAATTCGAAACTTTGTGCGCGCCTCGGTCTCGTGTATCACCTATGCGCGGGGGCTCTGCAGCGACAATGCCTTTGAGCAGCGCCCGTTTCTTGGTCTTCCACTCCGCCAGCTCATACCATCCACCACCGAGTCCATCACAATCTCGGAGTGGATTGAGAAGGGCGCCTTCGACGCACTAAACCGCAACTATCTAAAAGAGATGTCCCTGTGCGTATACGACGCGGCGTGCCGCGAGCTGCTTGAGAGCTACTGCTTCGGCTTCAATTACACTGGCGACGGAGAGCGGGCGCAGATGACGCTCAACGCCTCACAAACCATTGCAGATGGTGCCAACACGGCGGCAGTCTCGCAGAGAAGCGGCGGCGCTGCCGGAATACCCGCATATCGCAAGCGACGGTGCACAAAGCAAGAGGTTCAGCACCTCCTCACCTCAATCCTGGAGCGGCTGATGGATGTGGTGGAGAGTCTGCCGCCGCTGCTCTCTGAGCGTGTTCTCACGATGCGCCTCACCTACTACGACGAGGTGACCCCAGCTTCCTACGAGCCTCCGTGTTTTGCACCGGCCAGCGAGCATATGGCCAGACTTTACCAGAACGAGGTGAGACATCACGTGCACATCGGCTCCATGGACACGAGCCACCACCTCTTCTCGGTCGCCATCCGCCACCCGCTACTGCAGCAGATTCACAGGCAGGTGGCAGGCAGGACGACGTCGGCAGCGGCAGCAGCGACAGGAAGAGCACCCCTTGTTGTGGGCAAAAGCGCTGAGGTCTCGACGCCGTCTGACCCACTTCGCTCCGGATGGGAGAGCAGCTTCTCGTCAGATCCGCCGGTGGCGAGCGCCGTGGCAGCAACCGGCGCCACAGTCACGCAGGGCGTGGTGGCAAACCACGTCTCATGCGGACGTCCCCTTTGCGGCGATGGAGAGTGCGCCGCGTTCGATGCTGAGCGTGCTGGGGAAGAGAACGCTGCTTGCTCCTCGCTCGGTGAGGTGGGCCGTGGCGGTGCTGTCGCAGCTTGCACCAGCGAGACGCTGCGACCCTGCGAGGTGGCGAAGCTGGACGGCCTCTACCGCTTATTGGAGAAAAGCACGTCCGGCGGCGAGCACCGTTTGCTACGGCCGGCGGAGCTGACTTACCTGCTGTTTGCCGCGTTCGTCTTGACAAAGGCGCCCAGCGCACGTGGTGGTCGTGGAGAATTGAGGACTGACGAAGTAGAGGCCTATCGTGCGCTACACTGCCCTGTCGACGTTTCTGCCAAGACAGTTCTGCTCGTCCTTCAGCGGCTGAGCACGGAGAATTTCCTGGAGCCCTGCAACGCCCGCGGCGCTTCGGCTCCGAAGAAGCCGAGGGTGCAGGAAGAGCGCACACCCATCCCCGCAATCAGAGAGTGGCTGGTGCCAGATCCGCCCGCATCGCTTCTCCAGCAACTCATGCAGGTCGATGCGTTGACAGAGCTGCTGACGCATGAGTCGCACCTCATCCTGCAGGAGCTCTCTGTGTACCTGACGCGAGAGGAGTGGAGAAGGGCTCCACGGGCGATGACTGCCAAGGCGAATGCGGGCCGCATAAGCACCACTGGTGGGAGTGGAAAGCGGCGGTCGTCCCGGTGAGGGCTCTCCTTGCGCGTTGTGATGCCTGTGGCTACACCGGGTAGATGTCGTGGCCCTCTGCTGTCTCGAGGGGCGCTCTACTGACGTTTTTTGTTTGCTTTCTCCGTCGCTGTTCTGCTCCTGCTGCTTACGTTCCGCTGCTGCACTACCTCTCAAGCAACCGAACTCGGTGACTCATGTCACCCATCGTCGTACATGTCAAGCTGACACCCTATACTCATTCTTGTATATAGAGAGGTGGGGGAAGGGCGGAGCAAAGGGCCACTGGTGTTTCGTTACGGCGCTGCTTTTGTGGTTAGTCTGTCGCTGTCCCTATCGCTGGCGCAAACTGGCAATGCCGGTCCACCTGCAGCCGCGAAGCTGCTTGGTGCCCTCCCTTGCCATCCCCCCTCTCACTGTCTATCATCACTCCTGCTTCGCCTCCCTCCTGTGTTGTGCCTTTTTTGACCACCCTACCTCCACGTCGCCGATTGCGCCCATAAATGTTTTGCGGCGCTACCCACACCTTTTCATAATGCTGCCCTCGTCTTCTCTGCCATCACCGCAATCCCCGCACGCGCAGCCGTGGCACGGTAGGCAGAAGAAAGGAAGGTGAAAGCACTGCTTCTTCTCATCTCCAGCTACTCGCAAAGCGTCTTGAAGCCTCTCAACGGTGCCGCTGGGTGTGCGCGTGCGTGTGCCTCCCACCTCCATCTTCGTCCCTCTATCCCTCCGACCCCTACTCCTCTCGATATACGCCGTGCCACCTTCCATCCGAAAAAGAGGGCCACAGACGCCTATAGGTGCTTCTGTTTTGTGTGATCTTGACGCGTGTTTGTACACGTGCGTTAGCCGTCACGGGAGCGAGGCAAGCGGGTGGCTTTTCGCGGTGAACGTCCGTCTTTTTATAGTACTTTCTTTGATCTAGGTGTCTCCTTTAGAAGCTATCACGGGAACTGCCTCCCTCCCTCTCTTCCCAACACCACCACCGTCCTCCTTTTCATTCACGCCCTTAGCGCCTTTCGACACCGTCTGTGCTAGGATAGACGGCGCTGCTGCCGGTCGCCTTTTCTGTTCCAGTCTTTCTCTCTCTCTATCCCCCTAGTTCTTGTCCTTTTGGTAGTCTGTGCTTAGGATTGCTGTCGCCTGCTCGTCTCCCTCCGCTCTCCATCTCGGCGGCCCTCTTGTCTGGAGCTGCATACGAGTCCAACGTAGCCACGCGACCGCATATCTTAGTTTTCCATTGCCGTTCTTCACCCTGTAGCACGCCGCACCTTGTCTGCTCCGCCACTTTTAAAGTTTTTTTTTTACTCGTGCGCACCTATCGGGTTTTTCGCGCTTTCCTGTAGTCTCGCTTGCATAGTGCCGCGTGACTTCTCTTAGATCGGCGCATAGCGGGTGAATATGCACCATTTGACTGCGAACTCTTTCTGCTGTTTCTAGTAGCCCAATGTTCCGCTCTGCGTCAACTTCGCCTCAGACTCTGGCGCTGCTCGCGCGCTCCGCCGGTGCCGCCGTCGGCTCCGCAGCCGCCAGCAGCTCCGCGTATGTGACGGCTCGACGCGGGTACCACGGCTTTCAATTCGCTAGTTTTCATGGTTGGACGCTGCCGTACGGAGGCAAGTCGACCCGTGTCACGAAGGAGGAGTTGGAGCACCAGCGCTTCTTCACGGAGCGACCGCGCGAGAAGTGGGACTACCACCGCGTCGACGAGAACATCAACTCCCAGTCCGAGTTCCGCAGTCAGGAAGGACGTGAGCAGTTCTACCAAGGCTCGCGCGAGGACAACTCGACCATGAGCCACGGCAGCCTGCACACGCCGCACAAGTACCGTTTGTACGAGTACTTTGACGAGTACACAAAGCCTGGGGTGGACAGAAAGGTAGCCGCTGCGTACGCGGTGAAGGAACAATGGGACGCGGAGGAGTTCTACTACCCCGGCGAGGCGTGGCAACGCAACCGCCCTGGCTTTCGTAGTGTGCCCAAGGAATTGCTGAACCGACAGACCTGGTACCACTGGTCGCACGCGCTGACCAAGTGGGACGAGATCCAGCCTACTATCCGTACTCGCTCCTGGAACCCAGACTGGCCCCCGCCGGGGTATGAGGTGCCGAAGTTGCAGTGCAAGAAGGAGTTCTACTTTGGCATGGAAGAGGAGGGTCTCGTTTCGGAGGTGGAGCGGTACAGCTGGTTCCGCTCGTGGAGCGACAACAACATGCGTGTTGGTTGGCGCGAGATTCCGTTGTTCATTATCCTTTTTGGCACTCTCTACTTTTTTGCCCGCAACGCCATGTCGGTGACCGCGATGCGGGCGATGAGTAGCAACATGTACTACCCAGGGCGCACCATGATCCGTCCATTCGGCGTGCCAAAGGACTGGGAGACGGAGTGCTTCTGGTGGCAAAGACCGCTCGAGGAGTTCCCGAACCAGGACCAGGTGTGGTACTGGAACCAGGCGCGCTTTGGTTACATCAACTACATCAAGCAACGCGACGCTCGCGAGAAGGCCGTGGCCGACGCGGAGGCACCTGCTGCGGAGTAGTCGTGGCTTGACCGAGGGCCCCACAGATGCACGCGTTCTTTCTGCGAGCCCTTATCAGCACTAAGTGTGTGGTAGGGTGCGTATCATGGTCTGAGAGAGTCGGCACCAGCGCCCAAAGTACTGTGTAGGTGTGCTGTTGGGGTTAAAGGGATGTATCGCGAATCTCTTCTACAATTGGACGTGTACGTTTGTGTTTGTTGGGGAAGGGGAGTACCTGGGTGAGCGACGGCTGCACAGACGTGGCTTTTTTCCTGCCTCGTTGCCCATCGTTGGCGACGCCCCATGCCTTTCCTTCTCACCTTTTTTCTTGCCTCTAGCGTGTTGTTCTGATGGCTGACCGGGTGTTCACTCTCTCTCATCTTCTCTCTCCGTATCGTCATCTCTGTCGGCGCATGCTTCTTTTGTTTCGCCTGTGCGTGTGTCTTGTTCTTTCGTGTGCGACGTGCTGCGCGCGCAGTGATCCACAAGGAAACGGGACCTTCAATGGACCAGCGTTCAAGTTTTGCCATTCTGCCACCCGCGACGTGCAGTCCTGCTTCGATTGGGTTGTACGAAGGTTGTCCGACCCAGTTTTCCGTATGCGCTGGCTCTTTCTCTCTGGCATGTTATTCAAACACACATACGCTGACGACGCTCTCGCCAGACGGAATGCTACTCCGGCCTCCTCAGACGATTCACGGAAGGTCTGCGTGCTCATCCAAGTGCTGCAGTGTACATGTGTGTGCCCATGCGTTGCCTGTTGACCGTCTCTCTCTTGCTCTCTCAACCTTGTCCTGTCACTGCCTCTCTGCGCTTCATACGTGGCGCGCAACAGGCCTACGGCACACCGCACATCTCCCCTCTCTGGCAGCCACAAGGTCTGCGTATAACGGTGGCGATCAACTCTCGCTAGGCAGCGGATGGGTGGAGGAGACATAAGACCCTCGTCGGCCGGTCGCACCTGCACGCACGCCCTCACCTACAATGAGGTACTGGCGCTCACGCCATGAGCAAGGAGGCCGATGGGATGGCTTCTCGCTATTGCTCGTCCTGGGGGTGCTGCTGCTACTCTCAGCGAGTTTGAAAGGTGGGTTGGCGCAAACAGGCAAACACGGTGACGGAGCCGTCGGACCGTTTGGCCCGCTAGTGTACACCTTTACGACGATGCAGTCGTACCAACGTCATCTGACCCTCAGCTCAAACCCTGTCGTCGTGTTCATCGTTGAACATCAAGCCACCGCGGTGGCAAACGTTTGGGCTCCACTGCTGAAGAGCGTCTCGAAGGGATTCGATTCATTTGGAATTGAGGTAGCGCACGCCTCCACGTCGTCGGAAATCGGGCAACAGCTGCTGGAAGTCATGAACGCCGGCAGTGGCCCCATCATCCTATTCTTTCAAGGCGTCGGCGACACGCCGGCTGAGGGTGGCAAGGCATTGAAAATGCCCATAGCTTATGAGGGCAACATCGATATAGTGCACATCATATCGTGGGGTCTGTCATGCATCTCCTCGTCGGTCACGCATCGGGTGCACAACGACGTCGATCTCGCCCGCTTCTTTGCTCAGTACCCGAAGTACCCCGCGCTCCCGCATGTGCTGTACTTTCCCTCCACGAGCTACACCCCAGGCGGCTACCTCGCCTTGAGTCAACACTTTGCCCTCGATGCTGTGTTCGGTGTCGTGCCGAATGCGTTCACGGCACCTAACGCGACTCTCGTTGCACAGCGGTATAACATCAGTAGCAAAGACGAACTACCTGTCCTACTAGTGCTTCACAGGTCCGGAGCGGACGATGGCGGCGGCGCCGGTGAGTCCGACCGCGTAGTTCGAATGCCGACAACGCTCACCTCGCTCTCTTATCGGGAGGCGCTGGCGTTTCTGTCGACGCACATCACGGACACTGTCGCGGCACTCGTGGCGAAGGCACAGTCTACGCGAAATCAGCACTTCTTCGAAGTAGCAGAAAGCCGCCGCGTGTACATGATGGAACAGCTGATTGAGCGGCAGCTTGATATTGTGAAGGAGGAGCGGCTGCAGATGGCACGTGAGCCGGTTCTTGTGAAGGAGCAAGCTGTCTGGGCGAAGGAGTGCATGCAACTGCCCAAGAAGCACCGCTGCCTTGCTGCCTTTGTCGACTCCACGCACGATCCGGCGGCAAAGGACAACGCTATAAAGGTACTTTCGCTTGTCTCCGTCAAGCTACTGGAAATAATGGGGCGTGAGGCGCAAAAGGTGTCGCTCGTCGTTGTCGACCGGGAAGGTAGCGATGCCGTTCGCGAGTACTTCGACGTGGGCCACAACGGCTTCCCTGATGTACTTTTCCTTTCCTTGGACCGTCCCGCCAAGTACTACAACTTTGTCGGCACCTTCTCCGCCGAGGGCGTGACGCAGTTTGTGGCGTCTCATGACGCGCACCTCACACAAAACGACGTGCGAGGCGGACACACCTTCATCCCGCGTATGGTGCCGAGGCTGGAGGAGGCGGTAGCGGTGCCTAGCAGCGGCCATGAGGATGAAGACGACTTGTAAAATGGGCGTGTGCGAGGTGTCTGTGTATTCTGTGTTTCTCCTCCGCTGCTCACGCGCCGTTCTCCGTGAACACAACGGACGAGAAGGTCGGTCGCCGCGTTTTCTTCCCGGGTCGGGTGTGCGTCTCTTTTACGTCCCCCTCCCCTACCTTTCTCTACGTCCAGGCTCCCCCTGCTGCGGCTGTTGTGTGTGCCTGCCAGTGGTGGGGTGTAAGGCGCCGTGTGTTGGGGCTGGGCCGCTCTCTTATTATTTGCCTTTTGAATGCCTTCTTTCTCCTCTCCTCCTCTCTCCCTCTTCCGTTATCTCCTCGTCGGCGCCCCGCCGTGTGTTCAACACTGAGCGGATGGTGCGTGAAAGGGGCGGGAGGAGGGAGGGAGGGAACCTGAGGAAGACGCGTGTGACGGGATATCGGTGACATACCTCGCATGGAGCGGGGGAGGGAAACCCGGAGCAAACAAATATATAGAGCGAGAGGAAACGAAGACAGGTGCGTGAGGGTAAAGAACTTCCTGCAGCGACGGCACCAGCTCTCGAGTCTCGCGGTCGCAGAAACAACAGTTTACTGACGCATGTCGCTCTCTTCTTCCATGGATCCCTCGGCCAGCTGTTTGTGCTCCCCCCCCCTCAAGCGATAGGGGAAGGGATGGTCGTGTCGTCGATTTCTTCTCGTTGGCATGCACAAGTGTGCATATGCCCAGTATACCAGTAGCCGCGTGGAATACCACCAACCTCGTCTCTCGTACTCAGCACCGCCAACGCAACGCCACCGCTACTCGGGGTCATGTGACTGCCATAATCGCCCTCCTTGACTTTATTCTCCTACCCGCTCACACTTCCTCCTCACCTCCACCCGCTGCGGCTCATTCGGCCCTCGCTCCTTCGACCTTCTTGTTGGTGGCCCGCTGCAGGACCGCGATTTATGTGTTCAAGGCTACTCTAACTACACGAAACGCAACAGCGAGAAAGAGTCCGCACGACTGTACCGCCAACTACTCACGCTATCCATCCTGGGTGCACCCACCACATGCAGCAGTCGCCCTGATGTAGGTACTTTGGTCTTGTTCGTCACCTTTCCATCCTCTTTTTCCTGTGTATTCCTCTCGCATCCTCTACCAGTAACCCCTCTGCAATGCTTCGTTGCACCCCCTCTGCGCTCTTCAAGTCGCTTGCCGTGTGGGGCGGCGGCACGATGGGCAGCGGTATCGCGCAGATCACAGCTCAGGCGGCTGTCCCGGTGACTGTGGTGGAGGTCTCGCAGGCGCGGCTGGACGCGTCGCGGAAGGCAATCGAGACGTCCTTGCTGCGCATCGCCAACAAGAAGTGCGACGGGGATCAGGAAAAGATGAAGGCATTCGTGGACACGGTGCTTTCTCACGTCACGTTCACGACGGACGAGGCTGCGGCTGCTGGCGACGCGGATCTGATCATCGAGGCGATTGTGGAGAACATCGGCGCAAAGAAGGAGCTCTTCGGCCGCCTGGACAAAATGGCGCCGAAGTCGACGGTGTTCTGCTCGAACACGTCGTCTCTGAGCATCACGGAGATGGCGTCTGCGACGACACGAAAGGATCGATTCGCCGGCTTGCACTTCTTCTCGCCGGTGCCGATGATGAAACTGCTCGAGGTGGTGCGCACAGAGGAGGTGAGTCCAGCCATCATCGAGCAGCTGACCGCCTTCGGCAAAAGGGTGGGGAAGATTCCTGTTGTTGCGAAGGACACGGAGGGCTTCATCGTGAACCGCCTTCTCGTGCCCTATCAAATGGAGGCGTGCAGACTGGTGGAGCGTGGCGTCGCGACCTTCCAGGATGTGGACACTGCTATGAAGTTCGGCTGCGGCTACCCGATGGGACCGTTTGAACTCTGTGACAGCGTTGGCATCGACGTTATCAAGTTCATTGTCGACGGCTGGCATGCACAGTACCCCAACGAGCCGCTCTTCAAGCCCTCGCCCCTAATCAACGAACGGGTTGCCGCTGGCAAGCTGGGTAAGAAGACTGGCGAGGGCTACTACAAGTACGACAGCAAGGGCCGCAAAATCGAATCCTGAAAGACGGATCTTCCCTCCACGCATTACACACTCTCCTGAGGCCCCGGCGCAGCCTTCTTCATACGTGCCGCAAGCACTGTTCTTGTTTTTTTATTTCTGCCGCGTGTGGAGCCGTCAAGAGCAAGGATGCAAGACAAGCAGACCCTATGGGTCCCGTTTTGTTTTTCTATTGATGCAACGCATTCCTTTGTGTGCCTTACGAGGTGGGACGGATGATGTGGTCTGGTGGTTTTATCGAGGTTCTCCTCACGAGGTCGTGCTAGCTGCGTTCCATACACAATCGCCCTGCCCTCTTCTGTGTTCATCGCGGATGCAGGGTGCACGAGGGGCGTCGCTGTAAACATGCGATTCGGCTCTGCTTTAGTGTAAGCTGCACCGCTTGCTTTCTTTTCCTCCCGTTTTTTTTCGAGAACACGGAAGAGCCTGTGCAAAGCAGCAACCTCGATGGCACCACGCGCTCACGTCAAAGTTTAGTCCTTCCCGGACGAGGATGCGGCATCGTATGTGTGCGTGTGTGTCCCCATGCGCCGTTTCCTTGAGCATGATGTATGTGTCGGTCTTCCTATCTGCATCTCTCTCGTTTTTTTTCCTTTTCGTCCTTTGGCGCATTTGTACCCCCTGAAGACGGGGGAAACCGCAACGCAGTATCACCGAGATTGGTATCCACTCTGTGTGAGCCATCCAGGAGCCTGCAGCTTTCCCGCAGGTGCGATTGCGGACTCTTGGTGTTGGCGGGCAGCTCTGCGCTGTTCCTGTCGAAGAAAGACGGGAGGTCATGATCCCATGCGTACCAGCTCACTAGGAACCGTGTCGAAGGTTCAGCAAACATTCCCCCCAAAACAAAATTCATACCAATTCGCCTCAATATGCGTGTGTGCGAGACACGCGGCATACCTTCTCCATCCGACCGTGTTGGGCTTTCATAGGGCAGGGATGCCGGAGGCGTGATGAGAGCACCCCTGACTTCCACCACCGGGTCCCCCAGAGTCCAATGGGAAGCGTCGCCGCGCGCCATGTGCTGACATGCCGCGTGCTGAGGCGACTGAGAGGGAGGAGGCATGGCACACAGGCGGGATGTGCAAGGACGCACAGGGCCCTGGCCTGCGGCTGGTGGCTTTCCTCCCTGGGCGTGTCCTGCAGTGCACCTGGATTACCCCCCCCCCCCCCGGCCCTCGCCCTCGAGCATATTACCCTGGACGCGTCCCGCTTTGGAGCAAAGGCACACAGTCCATGCCGCGTCTCCGTCTTCTGCCGGCTCGACGCATGGCACCATTTGCGGGCAGGACGACTCCTCCGCGGCGAGGAAGATGTGGCTGTGGTGCAACAGGAGTAGGTGCGCTGTGGTTGCGTGTGCGTATGCTTTTGCGGACCGATTCACTTCGCAGAACGGACACGTCGAGAGGTGAAAGCAGAGAGCATCGTCTTCGGCGCTCGACCTCGTTTGTGAGTATCCTCTCTGTCTCCCTGGCTTGCGTATCTGCATGTGCATCGTGTCTCTCTCGTTCTCGCTGCTCCGCTGTTTGTGCGCCAGCAACGTTTCGTTCTTCGTAACCTCGTCGTCGTTCTCATGCATTGGTCTGCGTCGTCTCCCACTCTCTCCCTATCTGTTCCCCCTCAACTCAACCGCGCACTCCGCGACTCTCCCTATACATCTCTACCAGAGCAGCACCGGGTTTGGATGTGTGGTACCTTGCGCTTCCTCTGCGTGTTGCCCCGTACCTCCCTGCGCCTGTAGCGGAGAACCAAAAAAGGGTTTGGCGGGCCCTTTGCTTCCTTGCGCGTCTGCTTCACTCCTCGGTTATCCGCCGCCTTCCCTGTCATCTAGCGACACACTTTTCCCTTTGTACAGAAATGACGGAGTACGCTGGGAGCCAGACCACAAGGCAGGCTCAATCGGTGAAATCGACCCCGCTGGCAAATCAGACGAGGGTGAGTATGCCCGCGGCCACCGCGCTGCCGTCAACGAGTGACATAGAAATGTATCCCAGAGCGCTCCCGCCCCTCGCGCGGAACGGGGCATGGAGCGACAACAACACGGCATGCAGCGCCCAGTACAATGTCGACCCTTCCGCAGCGGGGAATGTGAGCACAACCACCGCCACGGGCGCAGCGTTCCCGGATTCATCTTCCCCTTCGACACGCACCAATAGAGACCCGTCCCGCGGCCCGTTGCGGCTAGGCGTCAGTGACCCTGCGCCTTCTCCGTTGACGTCAACAGCCTCCCCTAACACAGCACCGGCTCTATCGGGGCAGCAGGTCCTTCACTTCCCTCGTAAACCAGCCGGTAGCACCGGTGCTCCCCGCATGCCCATCGGTCTCACAAGTGTGAGCCTGAAGAACCCCGAGGAAAATGACACGTGCCCACAGTTGCAAAGCACAGGTCAAGGCGACGAAGCCGCCCGGCGGTCCAGCCAAAAGGCATGCAATCCTGCTCCTACGGAAGATTACGTCCATAAGTGCGCCGATTGTCGGCCGCCACTCACTGCCGAGCAGCGTCCGCGGGGGCGTGAGTCGACGGCTGCCCTACATGCGCCGCCGTCCCGGTCCGATAACACAGAGGTCGATTTTCTGGCGCGGCAGTTCGTGCAGCGCACCGTTCTTTGGTCGTCCATGTGCAACTGTGTCTCTCAACGTGAGTCGCCCGCGCATCGTAATCGTGATGAATTGGTCAAGTCAACGCTGCGAAACGTCAGCGTGGGCGCGGGAAGCAGCGCTTGCTTGCACGAAGTGACCGCGAGCGTACCAGTCTTCAGTAAGACCGCAGGGGCTTCCAGCCGCTCATGTGTGGGGGTCGTAAACTCTACAAGCGTGCACAGTTCACATCGCGATGAAACGGACAACGGGGCTCTAGGTGACTCCCCCTCTACCCATGCAGACAACCCTGCCTTATCGACTCGCGAGACGTTCCCGATCCCTCGCTGCTGCCCCGATGACTTACTGCGAGGTGACGACAAGATTTGGGCCCCTGGCAAGCCGCTGCGTATCGCGTACGTTACCTGGAACATGGCTAGCAGGAGGCCACGCACCGGCGAGATCTCCGCCTACTGTATCTACCCAAACGCACACTTGGTGGTGGTCGGCACCCAGGAGAACGGCCCCTATGTGAGCTCGAACGAGCACCAGCGCCGGTGGACAAAAATCGTTTCGCAGGTCTGTCTTGGTGGACAGTACGAGCTGGTCGGCAAGCACCATATGTGGGCGGTGCAAATGCTCGTTTTTGCTCGCCGCCGCGATGTGGCCCACTACATATCACGGGCACACGCGTCACACGTGAAGACAGGGGTGCTGAACGGCCTGGGTGGGAACAAGGGTGGCGTTGCCGTGGGGCTGGTCTTATCTCTGACGCCTAAAGACGCAGCGCCCCCGCATCGTGCGAAAGCACACCTCACCACCGCTTCTGTTCCGCAGACTCTACCGCTGAAGAGTAAGACGGCCTGGTCACGGGTGATGCCGATGAAGCGAGCGGCAACCACCCCTCAAAATCTGGACAGCTCAATGGTAGCGGGCAGAGAAAGTAGCGCTGCTTTCATGATGTCGAAATCCTCCGCGAACCGCAGCGTTGAAATACCTCCAGCCCTGACGAGCGATCCGTACATGCTACACGACGCTGATGACGAATATGGCGAGCTGCTGCATAAGCGCAGCTTTCCAGATGGCAACAGCACAGGCAACTTCTTTTTCGACAACAGCGACACTGTCGTAGACAATGACGGGGCCTTTTCGCCTGCCGAGGTGATAAGCCGCAACACCTCGTCTGACCTGACAACTGAGCACGGCGATGACGACCACTCTGACTGCCACACACAGCGCTCCGAGAACGGCATGGATCGGCATGAACGTTGTGGCGGTGACGACGACGCTTCGAGTGACGGTAAACCAGATCGTGTCACGCCAAATTACATGACGCTGCTGTTCATCACCGCGCACCTGACGGCGCACCAAGGCGCTGTCAGCAACCGCAATAAGGACTACCGGCAGATTGTCTACGGCCTGCAGCTGGGCGGCCGCGGCCCGCATCGTAAGTTCTTCAAGCTGCTGCTGGGTCGGAAGAAAGTGCTGGAGGGTGACGATGAGGAGGCAAGCGATGAGGACGACGAGGCTGATTGTTGGGAGGACAACAGCCCTGAAGAGGGTGTGACGCCTTTAAGACTCCCTGCTGTGTCTGGAGTGGAGCAGAAGCGAAAGACGCGTCGCGACGTGACAGAGGAATTCGACCTCACCTTGTTCGGCGGCGACCTGAACTACCGCATTAACGGCACGCGCAAGGCCATCGAGTACGTCATCCAGCACCACAGCAACATTCGATCTATCCTGATCAACAATGACCAGCTGAGCCTTGAGCGGGCCCGCGGGAAGGTGTTTCAAGGATTCCAGGAAGGTAACCTTCTCTTCCGTCCAACGTACAAGTACGAAGTATCGGCCGGCGGCGGCGTTACCCTCAACGAGTACAACTTTTCACACAAGAAGAACCGCATGCCGGCCTACTGTGACCGGATTTTGTACAAGAAAAGGATTACCTCCGCCGCCCGCCGTGTCGCCATTCGGCTCTACACAGACGTTCCGAATGTCCGTTCGAGCGACCACCGTCCCGTCGTGGCCCTCTTCGACGTCGGCACGCGGGCCTACACTGACTGATGCAATGGGTAGGCGTAGACACTTGCTTCGAAGCACCTCTTGTGTAGGCAAGGGTGTATCTTCCTTGAATGTATTTTCTTCTCTGGCCTATGTGCGTGCTGGTGACCGCCTCACTTTTCTTTGCTCTGTCGCACATCTGCTAGTCCAATCCCCTCAGCGCGGGTGCGCGTTGGTTGTGCCTACACACATATACAGGGCGGCGGCGGCAGTGCTTGTGTGTGTGTGCTTCTCTCTGCCGTAGATAATTGGATGCGCCTCCTCTCCCTCCCGTCTTTCCTTTCTTCGTTTTCGCTGTTGTGTTGTCTCTTTTGGTGCCTTCGCCATTTTGTTTGTTTCTGCTCACCTTTTTTTTCTTTGACATTCGTCTTTCCTTTTGCTTGTCTTCCCCTTCAGTCTCTCATCTCTGCTCTGGGGGGATGTGGAGGTTACGTTTGATGACCGTAGTAGTTTTGTTTGTGTGGGGGAGGGAGGAGCAGGTGGAGGAGGAGGAAAGGCTCTGATCCACACGTCTCTCACTCTATGTCCATGAGATGCCGTGGAGCAGGGCGGCACCTTTTTTTTGCCGTCGGATGCAGGGGATGTGACTGGGCTCCGTGGTGCTCGAAGCATGAACAAGCACGGTGACGGCTGTGCGGCTCGAAAGCAACACGAAAGAGGGCAGGAATGCACTTTGATCCTTCTTGCGTGGCGAGGGCGCAACGTGATGCTTCTGCTGCTTTGTGCTGTATGCCGCCAGCTGTCACGGTTGCCTACGCGAAGGCGCCTCCTCTTCTCTCCCCTTTTTGCCCTCATGACGTGATTGGCAAGCTCTGCGCGCAGAACTTGGTCGTGGCCGCAACTCGTCTTTCTCTTGCTGAGCATACCCGTGTACAGTGAACCAAGCGTCTCTTCTGGTGAAGCACGTGCACGCCTCCCATTTACTTCCTGCTTCTCTCTTTTTTTTGCTTTTTTTCTGTCGCCGGGCTACAAGATGTGTGGACTGTAAAGGGGCATGTTTGCGCAGCTTGGCTTGCCCTTCCCTCCCTTTTGTTCTCTATTTTATGTGGATCTCGCCACAGTGCCGGCGCTGGTGGTTCCGTTTGGTATCATACTGAGCAGTTCAATGGTCGTTGCCGTTCTCTCTACGTGGACTGCGCTGTCGAAAGGAAGAAGCTGGAGGGACTGACGAGCGCATCACTCGTGTGTTTTCGAATGTTTGTTGTACATTTTTTGGCGCGCGAATAGACGGCGACAGAGGGCGACTGAATAATCTCCAAAATAGAACCGAAAATCGTCTGCGAAGATATAAGGGCGAAAGTCAGCCCATGTAGTGGGTGACAGTGTGCTGAACACGCCTATAGACGCCTCGGTGCGGTTGGCGGTCTAGGTTTGGTGTTCGTTGTTAAGTGAGTGGAAGGGCCAACAATCGGGCTTGGGTAACGTGAGCTCTTTCTGGTTGTTGTTAGCATGGTTATTAGTATCATGCTTCTTGTCCTTCTGGGTGTCCTTCGTGATCGTCTTTCTTTTTTGTTTCTTTTTTTGATGCTGCTGTCCTCCCTACTTCACCCACCTATCCACACTCTCCACTCTCCCTCTCTCTCTCTCTGCGGGGGCAATCTCACTTACTTGTTTGCTTCATGCATGCCTCGACGTGCTGCTGCTTCGTCTTCTTCCGCACTCACCAACGTCTTTGCGACATCTCTCCGTCGCGCACACGTGTAGATGAACTCGCACAAACAGAAGCGCACCCGCTCCAAGCGCCTCATTCGGCCCCACAGCACGTCCACCACCACACACCACTCTCCAGCTCTTCTTTCCCAAATCACTACTCCAGCTTCTGCGTCACGGATGCGCTTTGTCCGCCCCGCCACACACGCGGCGCCGCACGGCCGCGGCTGGTACGAGGCAATCCCAGAGCGTCTGAAGGTGACAATCGACGACTACTTCAGCGAGGCCACGCACTGCTACGACAATGAGGGGAAGGAGTGCGCTCGCATGACGTGCTTGATTGCTCCGCACGCCGGTATGAGCTACTCCGGCCGCACCGCCGCTGAGGCCTTCGCGGTTTTTCGTGAATACCTCTACGCAAAAGGGTCCAAAGGCTGCGAACTGGAGCGCATCTTTATCCTTGGGCCGTCGCATACAAAAGGCTTTGAAGGGTGCGAGCTCTCCGCCGCCAGTGCGTACGAGACGCCATTTGGATCGTTGAAGGTGGACACAGCTGCCGTGGATCTTGTGATAACGGATTTGCGCAAGGCAGGCGTGGGGGCGGCCACGGCGTCTCGCCGCACGGACGAGGCGGAGCACTCGATCGAGATGGAGACTCCTTACCTCTCCCACATTCTTCACTACCCGCCAACGACGACCGGCGCGCCGGCGCAGCCGGCAGCGGGGCGCGTCTCAATCGTGCCCATTATCGTTGGCTGGACCACCAGGCAGGACGAAAAGGCCATTTACGACGTGCTCAAGCCGTACATGGACGATGCTCGCAATTTCTTCATCTTCAGCTCTGATTTCTGCCACTGGGGCGAGCGCTTCTCGTACACGTACCACTACAAGCGCTCCGAGTATCCGCATATCGGCGACTCTATCATCGCCATGGACCACGCCGCCATGGAGCTGCTGGAGAAGCGCGACTTGGAGAAGTGGTATGCCTACCTGCAGATCACCAAGAACACAATATGCGGACGAGCGCCGATTAGCATTGGCATGCAGCGCTGGGCAAATGAGGTGAACAAGGCGCAGGTGAAGTTTGTGCACTACTCGCAGTCGAACAAGTGCAAGGACGCAGACGACTCATCTGTGAGCTACGCCGCTGCCATCATTATGGAGTAGATGGTGCACCCCACCCCATGTAGGCCTTGTGATACCGTTCCATCCTGTTGAAGAACGGCGGGGATGAACAAAAAAAAGAAGCCGCCGAACAACCGTGTCGTGCTACACGTATAATATATATATATATATTCTCCTGCTTGTCAGGAGGGCGCTTCTCCTTTTTTGGTGTTTCGCCCTCATTCCAGTCTTTTCTTTGGCCTCCTGTTTGACCCTTCTGCTTTTTTCTTTGCTTTTTTTTTCGTGTGCCTTCATACGCTTTATGTGCGCTTGTGCGTGCGTGTGTGTGTGTGTGTGTGTGCCTGTCTGCTTGCCATAGTCGCACGCCCTGCACACACACCTATTCCACTGACTGCGGGCATCCGTTTGCTCCGCCATTTGGCTGTATCAAGTCCCTCACTCGTTTTTTTCTATTTGTATTGCCTCACCTTACCTACCGTGACGCTGTGCATCGATGCTGCATATCGCTGCAGGACTTGATTTTATTTTGGCTTCGCTGCCACAGCACACACAACATGCTGCGCCTCCCGCTCTAACTGAGAAAGGTGGGCGAGACGAAAAGAAATCCCTCTACTTTCTCGGGTTCTCTACGTCCATATAGCTGCGCCTGCTATACACTCTCACTCTTTGAATTATGTATGTGTGTGCTTGCTGCTGTCATTCTTTTGACCTCTGATGGCCAGTGGAGCGGGGGAGGGGGCGCCGCGTCGTGGCACCAGGATCCAGGCACCCACGCACAGTGTGTATATGCGGACGCCAAGCAGCCCGTCACCCCCCTCCCCCTGTGTCCCTGTTACCCCCGATCAACTTATGGCGGCGACAGGGCCAAGCACCTACGGCGTCAGGTGGTGTGCGTGTGTGTTGGGGGAGGGGGTCTGCGTCACTCCGGGGGAGCGGAAGTGGTGAGAAGAGTTCGGGACACAGGCCGTGCTGGGGGTGACCCAGTCGGGTCATTGCAGCAACGTGTGTATACCGCTGCTGCGCACCGGGCTGATGGGAGCCTCTGAGCGGCCGGGTCAGAGTGGCGTTGAGTGTTTGCTGTATGGCTAAACGGACGCACCGAAAGCAAAAAGAAAAACAACTGAAGCCTTCGTTGTGCGCTGGCGTCCGTAGAGGGGGTGGGTGCCTTGAGCGGATAGCGGTCATGGTACCGAGGCAGCCAACCGACTTGGCTGGCAGGGTGCTTGATGAGACTTCGCAGAAGGGAAAGTCTCGTTTCGCGTATCGCTCTTTTCGTGGCCGTTCTGGTGGCCTGTGGTCTCGCGCGTGCTCTCAGTGCAGATGTCCGTGCGCAAGTGCATCATTACCTTCTCCGTGCTCTACCACCCCTAGTCCTTTTTTTTGTCTCCTTATTCTTTGTGGTGATTCTTCGTTCTCCGCATACTTTGCGTGCCGCTATACTCCCATTTTGTTGTTGTTGCTTTGGTGATGGTGGTAGTTGGGGGCTCCTTCTCGGTCTCTGTCCATCGATCTTGCTTGCTTTTTGCCAGCTTTGCAAGAGCACAGATTCACAAGCACTCAAGCACAAGGCGCCTTTTGTGTGTGTGTGTGTGTCCGTGCATCGTCATCGTCCTGTCGTTCTGCTTCACGCGTTCTGGCCTTTCTTCTTCCTCTGTCTCTCTCATTTTTTCCTTATTCGTCGCTTGTTCTCTCTCCCCCTTTATGCTAGCCATTTTCTCTCTTGCACACTCTAAATGGTAACGCCTGCACTGCAAGAGCGCGATGAAGACCCACCGTCGCCATGCAACCGTCGAGGAGGTGGTCGACCCCTCTCCGTTTGACTACACCCTCCTGAGCCACCTCTACGTGCATTCCGATGGAACGGATGTGATCGACTTCAGCGGCCTCGCTCCAGGAAGAGAGAGTCGATGTCGTGTGAACTCCTTCTTCAAGAACCGCAGCTTCGTTCCAGGGGTGACGGAGGTGGAGCCTGAGACTGTTGGGTCGTACTTGCACTTGCGCATCGATGAGAACGATGGGAATACAGTGGACGCCTCGGAGTGCAGCAAGATCCCTGGTGCACACACCACAGCGCCCCCGAGAGGCGGGTCAGCCCCTGCTTCGAACCTGGTTCGCATCGAGGACAGTGCGGAGCACTGGTGGCTCATGTGCCAGGCCACAGAGGACACTGCACCGTACGCGCGGCTCTTCAACGGGGCAGGGGATCTTCTCAGCTACCTAGAGCACCACAACCTTCAGCTGCCTACAGGCACGAGCTGGGTGAGCGACCCGTCAACTGACGCAGGGTTGCCGCACGGAGGACAGCCTCAGCCGTACCACGACAGCAGCAACAGTGTTACCGGCAGCACCACACCCGTGCTGCCGCTGACGAAGTGGCTGGACATCCAGATTGACCGCTCGAACTCGCGCAGTGCGGAGCGAGTCACCCAACTCCTGAATCGCTTGCCGATTTCGCAAGAAACCAAGGACAGCTGTTTGTACCTGTCCACGGTCGATTCAATCGACATTAGCGTGCTGACCACTGGTGAAGTCTCCAGCACCATGTCCGACTATGTTTTCCTCAACGTGATGTGCACGCCTGTGGTGGAAAATGATGCGAACGGCGCCGGCGCCGCGCCTGCCACCACCGCGTCGGACGAAAAGAGGTCCCTGCATAAACCGGACGGTGGAAAATTTGGCGTCTCTAGCACGGACAAGAAAAAAGGACCGGCAAAGTCGGGAAAGACACGAAAGCGTGGTGGCGCCCACATTCCGTCACAGGGGACCCTCTCCACCACGCGAAGTGTGATGGAGATGCGCTTCGAGGCGGTGCGCACTGGCGCGCCGCGCTCCTCCGTGCCCGAGCCTGTTGCTGTGGCGGTCATCGTCTTCGCGGACTGGATGTTCACTATACATGAGAAGCCGTTTGCGGAGATGGACGACATGTTGCGCATGGTGCAGCTACACTGTGCGCCATCAGAGGTGACTACCTCACATCTGCGCTATGCCCCTGCCCTGTCACCAACAATGCAGCGCCGCTTCACTGCGCCGTTCGCGATGAGTGTTCTCCTGCAAATTGTGGTGGGACATCACCTCGACAGCATCACCCTCGCCAAGGCGGTCGACGCGCTTGGTGAGTGTGTCTTCGACGTCAGGGAACGGAAGAAGGACCAGGATGCCGTCTTGAAGCACATCACTGCCGTTCGGCGCTGTTTTGGGGAGTGCGGCACCGAAACAGCCCGGCGTGAGGTGCTCTTCGCGTCTCTGCTGCAGCCCATGTTTGCAGACCGGTTCTTTGTGGCTGATCCTACCATTCGCCGCGAACTGGAAAATGCCCAGGCGCATTTGCGGCACTTCCAGCGAGACATTGCGGATTGCCGCGACACGGTCGCCCTCTCGAACTGGCATAACAATGTCGCCATTCAGTGGGTGCTGCTGCGCCGCGGTAATCGAGCTCTTCGCATGATTCTTCTCCTCGCGCAAATGACAAACATCATGCAGCCAATCGTGATTGTGCAGACGCTCTACGCTATGAACGTCCCGTTGCCATTTGAGGCGGAAGGTGACCCACCACACACGACGCTGGCGCCCTTTTTTGTCTTGGCCGCCATCTTCTTCATCTACTGCTGTCTCACTGTTGGGTCCATTCGACGGACGGTTGTTCGAAAGTCCTTCGAGACACGTCTACTGGCCTAAGCGCACCAACATACGAGGAGCAGGTGTAACCCGTAAAATATTTTGACTGTCCATCACGATAACCCTATCCCTCATAAGGCAAGTAGCAAGGAGGAGTGACAGAAGAAATGGAGGTGGTGGGGGGGTGACCGGGAAGAAGAACAGAGGAGGGTGGACGAAAAACGACAGTAGTTGCGTATTGCGGATGGTGAGTCGAAAATAGGGGCGGCGAGACCGTCACGCATACGGGCGTCACACGATCTGTCTTCTCAAACCAAGACCGCGGTTTACACATCCATGAAAAGTGGCATATGACAAGAGCGCGAGCGCTGGTCATCATTACATATCTTTTGCTCCCTCTTACTCTCTCTTTGTATGTTCATCCCTACAAGGGTGTGCTCCTTTACCGCCTGTCCTAAGGTACTCTTCTTTTATCTCACGTCACTTCCGTAACGTCGTAGGCTTGTTTGGGTGTTGTTGCGTCCTTGCCATCCTCATCATCAGCGCTACGTTTTTTTTTTCTATTTTGTTTTGTTACGGCACGAAAAAATTGACCTCTCTCTATATATATTTGTTTTGTGTTCAAAACACTCATGTGCAAGCCACGGGTGCACAAAAGCACCACCGGACGATCGACGAGGAGGAGGAGTGGGGAAAGCCAGAAACGAACGGAACAGAAACCACTGGAGCTTGCCACGTATGCAAAGCGACGGTGTGTCTTTTTTTGTGTGTGTGTGTGCGCGTGGACGTCGACGGGTAACTGAAATGTGGGCAAGGCCACCGAAGGAATAGAAAAAAGAGAAACACACACGAAAAAAAAAGAAAAGTGGCAGGGGAGGGGGGCTTGTAGGCGTGCAGGCACGCCCTTTGGAAGGACTCGAGTGCTAAGAGACAGGAAAGTCAAACCCTCACATGCCTCCGCGGCATGAATCTATTCCAACTCCCCAAGCCCAGCACAGGTCAACTAGCCTCCTCTCCCAAGATCCACGATGAAAGGCGCACCAGCGGCGGTCTACTCGACCATGACAGCTCCCTCGGTCTTCTTAGTCATTTTTCCTGTCGACTGCTCTTTGATCCTCTACTGCGCCTTTTTTTTACTGTAGAGGTCAGCGGCTTCACCTTTCTTCGACGGCGCGCGTCTCCAGTCTGTGCGAGTCTGCGTTGTCGCTATAGTTCCTGTCGCTCCTGGCCAGCTTTTACAAACATTTCTCAGTTACCTATCGACGGCGCATAGACATTCCCTGTGTACATTGGCACAGGCGCACGCATAGACGAATATACGTACATTTTTGAGAGGCGCACGTTCTCTTTTCAGTGCTTCTCTTCAAGGCCTCCCGCACACACGTGCCAAGGCTCCCCTTCACGCGTTGGCGCTCGCCTCAGCTACCTCATCTCCGTCTCTTCGACTGTGCCGCCTGCCAAGATAGAAAACGCTCGCCTTGAGCTTGACGACGATCAACAATGCTGTGCCGTTCGCGAGCGACCTTCCCCAGGGCGGCGGTGGCGTTCTTTAACATGAAGCACTTTCAGACCAAAAAGAAGTACAACCTTACTCCCCAGAACATTTATGAGACGTTCTCCACCGTGCTGTCGCCCCGTGACCGACTGCTGCGTCAGTCTGTCTCCGGCGGCGGCGGGTCTCGTGTACTGGTGCTGGATGCCCAGCAACGGGTGAAGGGGGTTTACTTGCCCGTCTTTTGCATGCCGCACCCTTCCACCATCACAAACGGCAGCAACTCCCTGGGTGTGGCAGTCTCTGACTACACGCGTTTCATTGAGGCGACGTCAGCAATGCACAAGGCAGGCGGCGGCGGCACTGCGTCCACGTTGCCGACGGTGCTAGTGGTACTGTCGCATCCGCAAGGACTGGCCTATGGCACCTTTCGAGCCGACGGTATACCAGGTGTTCCAATGAAGAATCTTGCACTGGCGCCAACTCTTGTCAATGCGAGGGCACAGCAGAAGTCGACGAACATCGCCTCCACACCTCTCCGGACCTCTGGGTTGGGTACGGTGATTCCGCTGCTGAACGTTTCCCATGGTCGTGTAGATGTCATCCGCGACATCTATAAGGAGCTGAATGAGTGCGAGCGCGTTGCAGCGCTGAAGGCCTGCTCCACCTTCGTGTGGGCTCAAAAGGACAACACGTCATCGACGACCTTTGAAACGGCCCAATCCTCTGAGCGATACTGGGAACGTGCAAAAAGAGACGGTGACGCCGCAATGGCGCCGCCGCCGGGTGCTATCTCGTTTCTGGACCGCCGCTGGGTCTTGGTAACGGACGTTGCCCTTCACCCCGATACCGGCGTAGGCCTTTACGCGCGCGATCCCGCCACAGGCGATCGCATCGTGAATGCGACTGGGGTGCAGTCTGCCCTTTGCAGAGGACTGCTCTTGCTCGATCACGTTCCCCGCACCGCGGCGGAGACAGGAACAGCCAATACCGACACGCGTACAAGTGGATGATGCTGGCTGCTCGAGACCACCGTTCTCACACCGCCCCCAGCCAAGCACTCTTCGTCGAACATGCCCAAACGTCGTCAAAATCGGCTTCCATGCGCAACGCACGGGAACGCACGCAGCCCGTGCATGTGCTGTTGCGTGACGTTCGAAGGTGGTTCTCTGTTTCTGTTCAGGAACGTCGCACCCAACCAAGAGGAGATCGTCAGTCACTCGAGTTGAATGGCCTTTGGTGGCATAGCTGAGCGCACTTCTTCACAGGAGCAACCAGGATGTTTGGCGGCTCACAGAAGGGGAAAAGCATCAGAAAGTGTGAGGAGTGCTCACTCCATCAAAAACAAGTACCAAAGGATCACATCGAAATATGAGCAACAGAGACAAGAGGACGGTGCGCTTGCGTGTGTGTGAGGGGAGGGGGAAGGGGAGGGGGGCGGAGGCGGGGCGTACTGTTGAAACATGAGGCCACCGCGGGTTTGCCACGTCGCAAGAAAATGCTGCGCACAATATTTGACAGCGACACGGGAGAGGGCGGGGGGTCGTCCGCGTGGAGATGGTCCATGCTGCTAAAAAAGCAGAAAGTTATGTGCCGCTGGGTCTGGAGAGCCTGCCTATGCGAGGGACGAATAAGCCGCATACCTCCTCTGCTCTCCTCTCTCCCGCTCACCCGCTCCCAAATCGGTGAAAACCTTCTATCCGCATAAGAAATGCACAGGGCTTGTTTTCTTTTTTGGTGCTCAAAACACTATTATAACGCTCGAATATCGCTTGCTTACGCCTCTGCATGGCATTTTTTCTTACAGCGCCAAGGCGGGTGAGGTATGTGTGCAAGGAGAGATGTCTACGGGACACCTTTATGATTGGAGAGGGGGGGGTAGGCAAGGGACCTCGAACCCCTTCACGTATCGACTGCACATTCTTTGCTGCCATGACAGACACTGTCACCCCCGCCACCATTCTTGTTTCTGCCTGCAACCCCATCGTTCCCTTCTCTCTCTCTTTCTGCTCTATTCGAAAACCTGCTCTCTGCTGCTTCACTGCCGTCATGATTGACCTCAATTCGGTCATGAAAGACAGTGCGAAAGGAAGTAGTGCCCCCTCCTCCCTCTTTTCTTCCCTCGATTACCAACGTCGCTGCATTCGCGGGGAAAAAAAGGGTTTTTTTTTGCCCAATCCATCCTCTGCCGTAGCTTTTGTGGCTGTCTCTCCTATTTCCTTTCTCCCCTCCCCTCCCCTTCCCTACCCCCCCCCCCACACACACAACACTTACTAGCAGGCATTTGGTGCCGAAAAATGCGTCGTGCCACGTGCCATGTATCCGTGCGCTGCACGCAACCCGCGGCGGCACTCACGCCTGTGCGTACCATTATTGCCGCCAAGGGCATCGTAGAAAACCGTATTGCCAAGCACTACACCAACCGCACTGTCGATGAGTCCAAGGTGGAGCAAGCGGAAAGCGTGAAAAAGACGCTCCACCCCAATCCGCGCAACCGCAAGGAGGAGCTTAGCCACCTCACCCAGCACTGCAGCTACGAGTACGTGCCGGAGTTTCAGCGGTGGGCAAATGATATGATGGCGGTGTACAGCGACCCGCAGGGGTACGGGCACGATATGGCGTATCACTACCAGCGCATCTGGAAGGCGAAGAGCTTGACGCGCCGTGGCGTGGAGGATGGCAGCGGCGCCTTCGACGTGTGCCGCGTGCATCCGCATTGACAAGGAAAACGTGACGAACGAGGTCTCTGTGGATCGGCATCACCGCGGGAATACCTGCGCTGCGTCAGTTCGAGTGTTCTCTGAGCGATGACGACAGCGACTGTGTTGGCCACGCACCCATTTCTGTATCATACAGTTTCTCCTCTTGCTGCTTCCGCGCGCTGGCGCACTCCTAGCGTTATGTACGCCTTGTGCGCATAAGTATGTGTGTTTGTGTGTGCGTGTCTACTTGTCCGGTGAGCAGTCCCCCGTAAACTTGTACACGAGCTCAACCTGCTTTTTCCTTTCTAGCCCTGCCGTCTGTTGTAGTCCATGTAGTTCGTCGCAGTAGATAGGCTTTCTGTTAGGAGACTTTTGAGAGTTTTTTTTTTCAGTGAGATTGCCCCTCCCCTTCAAATAGCCTCTTTTGTCCTTTCCCGTCGACAATCCCTGCTCCGTTGCGAGGTCGCCGCCCGTCCGCCACCCCTTTACTCTCGCGCGTGCCCAACGCCTTGCTTGTTATCGTTTCTCCCCGGGGTCGGGAAGGGGTGCAATCGCTTGGGGCCGGCTGCTTTGGTTTGCTCAAGTAGGAAGAATCTGCAGGCGTGTACCCCGACGCGTACGCACGTACGTGGCTCGCATCGCATGTCAAGAGATAAAGATTCCAAGCTCCCTGCCGAAAGGACGAAAAGCAAACGAGAGAATGAATGGTGGCATGCTACGGTGACCGGATGCAGGGGGTATGCTTCTTTGCCGTCTCTCATGATCCCGCTATAATGGTGATGCTCTGATGCTGAAAGAGGAGTCTCGGGCTCGCTCTGTCAAACCAAACAGGAACTGTGAAGGCACCCACAAATACACACACACACACATACACACAGACGGCGACACGATCGCACTCGATCAGGTAACCCAGCAAGCTTGTCACGCACCGCGCCCTGCTCGGTTTTCACATGAGCTGTGCCGGGGGTCATTCTCTCCACTTTCATGCCGTATTTTTCTCCCGTTGGTTATTCTCTCTCATGCCCTGCTGCTGCTCCCCACCTCTAACTTTGATAGACGGAGCACCTCTTTGCACAAGACCGAAAGCGCGTAGGGCGGAAATACAGGTTGTGAGCGCGTGAAGACCTTGCGCACCGCGCTCACGTACATTCGACGCCGGCATCACCCCTCTACATACCCCCAATAGAACAGCATCGAGCCGACGCAAGTGAAGATACCATTGCAGAAAAACACACGGTGGAAAAGGAGTGGTCCACCGCATGGACGCCCTGACAGTTGCCGTGTGTATTCTTACGTGTACACGCCCCCTCTCAGAGACGCGCTCGCTACGCCCATACTCGCCCGTTGCAAACACAGCGAGCTACCAAGGAAAGTCCCACCACTAAAACGTGGATTGTAGCTACTTTGGCTCTCCAATGGACGTGCTGGGAGCGTTTAGTCGGTGGCCGCGCCCGTTGCAGTCGTGGTGGCTACTGCTGCTGTTGCTGCTCTATCGCGTGACTCTGTGTTTGACACTGCGGACGGCAGAGTCGCCCGATGAATGGTGGCAGAGTGAGGAGGTCGCATACAAAATGGTGTTTGACCGTGGGCAGCTCACGTGGGAATGGGACGAGGCCATTCGCTCGTATGTCTTTCCGGCGATTTTCGCAGGTCCGCTGTTTGTGCTCAAATGGACAGGGATGGACACCGCTGTTACAGTGTGGGCCTCTAATCGGTGTGTGCAGGCTTTGATCTTCTTTGCGCATGACTGCACCATGCTCGCCCTCGCACAGCGCCTCGACGACCTTTGGAGCTGCCTGAACCGCAGGAAGTCAGGCCGCGACGCGTTCTCTGCCCCTCTCTCCTCATCTGTCAGTGAATCCACCAAAGCGAAGCGCCGCGCACCGACAATTGCGTCCACGACGCTGGCGGTGGTGGTGGTGGAGTGGTTCCTCATCGGCACAGGAGTGCGCAGCTACTCCAACGTGTCGGAGTCGCTCTTCTTCCTGCTGTCGCTTTACCAGACAAGCTACCCGTCGTTTCTTCTTTGGGCTGGTGTGGCATGTGCCATGCGCGTAACGGCGGCGATTGCGACGCTTCCGGTTTTTATCATGCACGCGTGTCGCTTATGTGGCAAGATGGGCGTCGCACGTGGTCTTCTTTTTACCGCTCTCATCACAATCGGCATGGTGGCCGCCATCAGTGCCAGCGTCTGCCTCATCGACTATATTTTTTACAAACGTCTCGTCTTCACCCCGTATAACTTTCTGAAGTTTAACTGTTTGCTGGGTATGAGCAAATACTATGGGGTTCATGCGCCGTACTGGTACTTCGTCACGCTGCCGGCGATGGCCGCCCCATTTGTCTTCTTTCTTGCGTGGATGCCTGTGTGCTGGAGCTGCATGCAGGAGATGGAGAAACACCACTCGAGTGGCTCGGCACCGCGTGTGCAGAGCACGCTATTTTCCGGCTCTTCTTCGTGGACACTGCGGCAAGAAATACAGCGATGGTTTTTCGTAAGCGCGCCGACACTGATGGTTTACAGTGCTCTTGATCATAAGGAGATGCGCTTCATCTACTTTCTGCTCCCGCTGCTCCTCCTGATTTCCAGTGTGGTCGTCGTCGTCCTCTGCCCTGGTTCTCTGTCGGCGCTGAAGCAGTCGAGTAGAGTGCGGAGTAGGTCTTGGTGCCTTGCCGTGCCGTCTGCTGACACGGTGCGGCGTCTCTTCACGCTCTCTTGGATTGCGACTGCGGTCTTCGCGATTGTGCTCCTGTACGGCTACCGCCGCGGCGCCCCGACGCTGTTCCGCGCAATCCGGAGCGCCGACCAGCACTATAGGCACCTGGAAATACTCACGCATTGCCACGCGACGCCTGGATTTGCGCAGCTGCACGGCAAGGTGGATCGAGTAGACTGGGTGAACTGCCGGATGAAGTTAGATGCCGTCTCGGGGGTGCCAGAGGTGACGCAGGACCGCCTTTTTACGGAGCAGCCGAAGGCCTACGCGCTGTGGCGCTACCTACGGGACCCTTCGATCCTTGACGTCGAGGATGTGGGCAAGGAGAGTGCGTCAAAGCTGGGAAAGGATGCGTGGTGGCGGGAGATGCACCGCCTGATGCCAAAAGGCGAAGCCCCTGCTTTGCCAGACGGCATTATTCTTTTCCAGAAGATAGCCATCTTGCTCGAGACGGACTTTTTGCAACCAATGGGCTACCATCGAGTTGCGGTCGTGTATCACGCACCTCACAGTTTCGAAGAGCACGAGGACCGCTATCTCGAGTTGTGGTCCCGGGAAACCGCGCAGAAACGTGAATCATGAGATGGTGCTTCCGAGACACTTCGGCGTTGCCAGACTAATAACTTTCCAGATATCGTTATTATTATTCTCATTATGTTGATTCATCTTTTTTTTTTCAAAGCCCGGTTATAGGATAGCTTATTATAAATCCCGTCTGCATACGGTAGGTGTTTCTGTATCGCCTCTCGGTCATTTCTTTTCGCGTCGTGATTTTTTTTGTTTCGTGTACTTTGGGTATTTTTTTTTTTTGCGTTCACTAACAAGGGGAAACAGCAACCGCAGAAACGAAAACACACAAAACTCAGCATCACCCGTGAAGCGAACGAAAAAAATGAAAATTTTCGGGTGTTGAGGGTGGAGAAATCACCTGACGGAGTGCGAGAGCAGCAACGCGCATTAGTGACTGTTGTAAGTATATATAGATTTGCTTGGTATCACGAGTGGGTAAGGCAGGGAACGCCGCGCAGGCGGTGCGCTACTGTAGAGCAAGAGGGCACTGAGCCTTTTCTTGTATATGGTCCCTTTTCTCTTAATGATTTGAACCTATTAGAATCTCTTGAGACCTCTGCAGTGTGTGCAGATCTGTGCGGTCTGGTGTGCACACATACACGTCTGTCTTGATTATGCGCTGTGAGCTTCTCTTCCCGTAGTATATTCCTGTGTCGCTGCCGACTCTTCCCTTCCGTCCGTTTTCTTTGCAGACGACCCTTAGCGGGAGTGTACGTGCTCCTCTTTCTCGGTCTCTGGTACCTAGGGCGGACGACTGTAGAACGATGGCGACCTCGTCACCTCGCACAGCGATGTTTTCGTCGGCGGCGATGAAACAGTATCTGCAGCAATCGATGGAGGACGATGTCCTCTGTGCCTTTGGCCCCGACTACTTCTACGGCGCGCGCGCCGGTGCGTGCGTCGGCTCCCTGTTCTCTGCGACTCTCTGCTGGTACACATTTCGACTGCTAAAGGAGGACCATCGGGAGGCAGACTTCCTCGCCGGTCTCAAGCAGGGCCAGCGCAACCCTCACTTCTCTACGTGGACTCTTCTGCGCGGCTTGCGCACTCAGCCGATGCTCACCACCGGGTGCATTGCGCTTGCCATCACGTCTGCAATGAAGTGCGTCAAGTGCTACCTGGCAAACCTCCGCTGCCGCGAGTTTTTCATTGACGACGTGCACTTCGATATGATCAGCAAACTGAGCGAAACGGACTCAGAGGCGAGGGATTTTATGGCGACAGTTTCGCATAATGCGACCGGCTGCGGTGCAGGCGCACACGATGCATTTCCGACTTTCAGAGAGGATTGCAGTGAAGGCCAACCCACTCAGTCGCCTGCCCCTAGGGCGTCTGCGTCGAGATCGACAGTGAATGGCCTATTCCACACTCACAGTAGTAGGCTAGATAACAAAGAGTCCACTCTTATTCACCGCGCGCCAACATACTACGACGGGGTTGCCGTCGCGCTTCTGGGCTCCGTTTTGGACTGCTACTTGCCTCAAAAACCGGTTCAGAAGTACTATAACATGCGTGTCGGTACCTGGTAGGATTATCTTGCTTAGGTCTGTGTATTGTAGTTACCTTTTTTTTGGTAGCCTTGCTTAATTGGTGCAGCGCTTATTCTAGGGTGTGTTCTTTGCACTCCCCTGTTAAAGGCGGTTCAGAGCTGTGCAACAGTGCGGACGAAAGGGAAGGTGGGGGAACTTGAGCAGTGCACTGTTTGGAATGCTCACTTCGCCCCCTTCCCGCGCTTCTCTCCGCTCTCCTTGAGCACGTCCTTCCGCACGTAAGCAAGGTGTGCCAACTCGCGGCTTTCTCATCCATTGTGACTGTAGCGGCTAACCTGCGAGACGCCTGCTTTCAACTGTGTGCACCTCAACCTCTGTAGCTCTCCCTCTTCACCTACACCTTCCTCGCTGTTGTCTCTACGCCTTGCAACACATACAACCCACCGCACCGCTGTGTGTGCGGTGGACGGTAGCGTACCTGCTCCTAGAAAGCTGTATTGGGACTAGGCATCTACATGTACGTGTAGCAAAGAACAGGCACCCGACTGCAACCATTGACTCTGCTTCAGCTGTATGTAAGAAGCACCGCCAGTGAACGCAGGTACACATACATAAATATATATATATATATGCACATGAAGTCCTCAACGGATCGCCCCACCACGACGCCGTTGGCGGCCGACACAGCGGCATATGCGACACCCCAGACACATGGCGTTGACAGCGTAGACGGCATGTTCGGCTCCCCTTTGCAGCTTGACAGCTCCACAAGGGGCACTGCGGAGCTCCACTCAGTCTTGGAGTCCCTCTCGTTGGTGACGGTTCCGAACACGACTAGCTCCAGTCAGAGCAACCTCTCACTGGCAGAAAACCTTCTCGCAGATAAGGATGGCGCTACCACCAGGTCATCGAATGCAGATCATGACGATGCAACGGCTACACTCTGGTGGAGATATGCAACCGAGGACGAGCGGCAGAACTTCTTCGCCTCCAACGTAACTGGCAAGGATGACGGTAGCGTCCGAGGCGCCGGAAATGTCAGGGTGTGCGTGAAGGCACCGGTCGAAGGTCAGGAAAGGTTGCTTCCTGGAGGTGTTTCACCCAAGACCACGAGCTTTTCCACGAAGTGCGATACCTCGCACGTGACGGCTCCGGCGCGCGAATTCTCTGCCATATGGAACCCTCAAGGCATGCTGGGCGGGACGCGTGAAACATTGGACACACGGCCCTCCGTGGACGATGCCAGTTCCATGGTCGCCGTGGTGCTGAGCGAGGAGGTACCCGATGACTTGCCGCGCGCACCATCGACGTACGCAGAGCTGCGCAGTTCCCCCTCCACGCCTTCGGTGAACACGATTCATCTCAACCTGCAGTATACAAGAGTGACATCGTTTATGTCCATCTCGTCCCCCTTTTCTGCCTCCGTGCAGAGTATATCATTCCTGCGTACGTCTGTCCAGCACTTGATGAGCAACTCGCAGCACTTCTACGCGTCCTCGTCGTCCTGCGCCTCAGCCAACGAGGTACCACTGTTCGGCGAGGTTGGTGTAGCGGAGCAGAAGCCCTTCTGCGCGTCGCTCCTAGAGACTGGATCGGTGGTGACGCAGAGTGCCTTGGAGCCGGCCAAACTGAGAGAAGGGACCTTTGCGCCCTCCTCAGTGGAGGCGAGAGGCTCGTCAGAGGTAGTCCCCCTCATCGACCTGTCAGCCATCTCGGCAGCAGATAACGCCAGCATGGCGCAAGAAGCCTCACCGCGCAATCCAGGTGCACCTACTCTCCCGTGCACCCCAATGGCGTACCGCGCCGTCACCACTTCGGTCGAGGGGTGTCTCCTAGAGGAAGAGCAAAAGCGTATGGCGCTCGTGGATGGCCAAGCTTCGGGCATTGAGACTATTCTGGCACGGGAAGTTTCGGCCTACCTCGCTATGAGTCGCCAGCGGCGCAGGGCACCTCGGCAACGCAGTGAATACGTCGGCGTCACCGAGCAGCGAAAGTCTGTGGAGGAGAAGGCGAGTCTGCTCCACGACTCGATGCAGGCACGCATGAGGATGGCAGAAGATGAACACGAGAACTTTATGAGCAGTTACCGACAGATAGACCAAGTACAGCTGCACAACGCCGGTTAGCGGGCGCCACGGTGGCCGCCGGTGCTGTCACCGGGGAGTCAAGCTGAAATGAACGGTGCCACGCGGAGCATTCCTTGCGGTGCCCAGCATCTTTTCCCTTCGACTCCATCGATGGCTCCCTCTCCGCCAACGCTCAGCCACGGCCGTTTTTCCTGGACACCTGCCCTGTGGCACCGTCGGAAGCGTTAAACGGGACCGACCGCTGGATGGCATCGAAGATGCGGCCTCAGCTTCAGCTAGACCGGCATCCGCTTCGAGCAACAGGTGCGTCGACCAGCCGACCCTCATACAGTTTTGCGAAGTGTTCACAGACGAATTCGTATACACACGTTTTTTCATCTTCTCTTCGCCTTCCCCTTTTCACCAGCGGCGAGGCAGCAGTGCGATTTGGAACTGTTGGAGGCACCTTAGCGGGTCTCCACTGGAACTATAGCAGCCTTTCTGCTTTTTTTTTCTGTTGTCATTCTTTTGACCTCTGATGGCCAGTGGAGCGGGGGAGGGGGCGCCGCGTCGTGGCACCAGGATCCAGGCACCCACGCACAGTGTGTATATGCGGGCGCCAAGCAGTCCATCATACCCCTCCCCCTGTGTCCCTGTTACCCCCGATCAACTTATGGCGGCGACAGGGCCAAGCACCTACGGCGTCAGGTGGTGTGCGTGTGTGTTGGGAGAGGGGGTCTGCGTCACTCCGGGGGAGCGGAAGTGGTGAGAAGAGTTCGGGACACAGGCCGTGCTGGGGGTGACTCAGTCGGGTCATTGCAGCAACGTGTGTATACCGCTGCTGCGCACCGGGCTGATGGGAGCCTCTGAGCGGCCGGGTCAGAGTGGCGTTGAGTGTTTGCTGTATGGCTAAACGGACGCACCGAAAGAGAGAAGACAAAGGCACTCGGCTTCACTTGTTCTCGGGGCTCTGATACGCAGGTACGACACCTCCCGTGGATGCACGTGTGTTGTGCGTTGTTTTGTCTTGCTTTCTCGCCCACACCTCTGCTAATTTATATGAGTGAATGTGTTACGAGGTACCCCAAAGGGGCCGCTTCATCGATATCCTGACCTTTTTGTTTCCCTGTGTTGTTGTATAGCCTCCCGATAAGTTGTAGCAAATTGCAGGGCCCGTCGAAGCGCGCTTCAGGAGGGCCAGGGGGTGTTTGGCACGCACATGCCTGCAGCGTCTCTTGCCTCGGTAAAACTCAGAGGGTGAGGCGTCTTCGCTTTACACCTTGCTTGGCATGCAGTGCCGCTAGGCACCGGTGGCGGGAACACCGTTTGCGTTGCTTTCCATAAGGTTTTGGTGAGGGGAAGCTGCAGAAATCCTGACCGCCGTGCGCTTTCTCTTCTTCTGCCTGCTTCATACGACTCCGACTGGGCACATTCTGCGTACCGCCCCACCATTGCCGAAGACGAACTGCATCTCCCTTGCTCGTTCTTCCATTGCTCGCGTCACCACTGCCATGTGATTCGTGGTTGCTTCTCCTTTTACACCTTTGTCTCTCTCCTCCCCCACCCATTCTGAAGCACTAACACACGCGCATGCTCACCCCACGGAAGCCGGCATGCACAGCTCTTGGCCCGTATTATGGTCTCCACTTTTCATCAAAGTCAACTGACATTTTGCGGCTCATCTGCGCGGCTCTGCTGCTGCGTCGCGCTGCCGTGGCGCACCCCTTCCTCTCCTGAAGGCACTCGCACAGGCTCGCGACTGTGCTGATGTGGAAGGCATTGCCGGACAAGGGAGCATCATGAAGTCGTTCCCCTTACAGCACAAGATGATGCAACGACTGAAGTTGCCCTACATTCAAGTCGGCACCTGCGAAGTCATGAACCTCGCCAGCTCCTACAACATGGACTCCTTCAATGTTTTCAATGGCAAGAACAGGGGCTTGTACCAGTCGACGGCAGCAGGCGCTACCCCACGCGCGTCGACGACTCCAACCGACGGCCCCGCGACGTGGTCGCTTTCACAGCGTCAAGACCCCTTCCTGGGGGAGATGGTGGCAGGTGGGCTGCTAGACAGCTACACGGGTCGACAGGCATCTACGTTTGTGAGCACCTACCTTGCCAAGGCACTGAGCATGCACACTGTTTTGCCATCGGAACTACGCTCCCTGCGCAAGGAAGACCCTACTAATCCCCTCCTTGCTGTCATGATGGCTGCCTTGGCCCGGCGACGCGGTATGCACACGGCATCAGGGAGTCTCGTGACGGAGTGGGAGCTTCAGCAGTACGCTATCAGCGCTGACGCGGCTTTTTTCCGTATGTGTAAGGATGGTGGACGCCCTCCATACCCCTCCTCGGCTCAGGAACAAAGAGACAGAGATGCAGGCGCAGAGAGTCACCGTCCATCGCCGCTGCCTCCAGAGGAAAGTGGCTGTCGCGGTGTGTGGTTCTCGGCGACCGTAACCCCAACCTGGCTGGCGGAGCAGCAGCGGCGCGCGCTGACAGAGCACAAGCAGCGGCTAGCCCCGTCTCCGCAGCGAACACTCGCGGGTGCAGAGGCGGCCGAGGAGCGTGAGATACGGGAGCTGCTGGCTAATGCACCGTTTTGTCTCGATATCGCTGTCAGTTGCTTGGGCAATTCACGTGCCTTCGGCGTTGCCCGAAACGCGCTGACTGGCGGTATGCAGAGTCGACTCGACGCATCGCGAGAGCGAACGGTCCCGCTGAGCATTGACCACAACCCGCTTCGCACCTCGGAGTACCGGCGTGTCGTGCAGGCAGGTGGCATAGTCGACTCGACCGTCGGGGACATGATTGACGGCAATCCGTACTACAACGTCGCCCGGAGCTTTGGCCACTGGTCCATGAAGAAGGACGGACGCCGCTCGCCGGTGGAGCAAAAGATGATCGCTCTGCCCACGGTCAAGACGTGGCGTATGCTAGCCGGGGATGCACTCGTGCTGTGTAACCATGCCGTCTTTGAGACTAGGCATCAGGATGACAGCAGCATGGATGAGTTGGCAAAGGTGGTGGGCCGAGGGCTCTCGCTTGACTTACCACCGGAGGCGATCGCCGCCTCTCTCTGTGACTTTGCCATTCGCTTTGGGGCCGAGCACTCCCTGCAGGTGATGGTGGCCGTGGCGGGCTCGGCGGCCGGCACCGCAGCAAGCGGGGATGATTCTGGAATGTCAGCGCCGGAGTTCGCCGAGTGGGTGGACCCGGGGCCGCTCTACGTTGGTGCGTGCCAGCGGTTTCCTGAGCTGCGCCGAAGGCTGCAGCAGGACTGTGCCCGGTGTGAGATTACACTAGCCTCACTGATCCGCCGCCGCTGGGAGCGTGTGCGCGATCTGCTTCCGACTCGCCACTCCCTGTCGCTGCTGCCCTACTACGGAAAAGAGTGCGGTGCGTTGCAGCAAATTATGGAGGAGGAGGCCATTTTTTTTGAGCACGAAATCTTGCGTGACGTCACTGACGTGAGTGACCCACGTCTCGATGTGGTATTCCAAAAACTGGCGAAGCGGCTGCAACCGAGCGCGCCTGTTGCGTGATCTGAGCGTCCTGCTAGGTGCGTGTGCATGTCTTTGGCGTGGTGGGTGGGTGTTGTATGCGGTGTTGCGGCGTGACGTGTGCAGAGGGTCACGTGACACCAACAACAACGTGTCGCGGACATCGTCCAAGAAGCTCGGGTTTTTGTTTGTTGTTTGGAACTCTGTATCTGTGTGTGTGTGTACATGCGAAGATCTTCACTGAGTTTTGTCGACTCTCGTTGGCAGATTGCAGGCAGACACACACACACACACACAAAGAAAATGGAAAAGGACAACAGGCAAAGGAGGACGGTGGTACTGCTGCACTGTACCGTCTACTGAGGTAGACACGGTTGAATAGCAGTGCGCAGCGGCCCGACGTTATTGGCGAATATGCGCTCTTGGAAAGCGGTGCCTGTCTTTCCGCCACACGACAAAGGCCCCATTCATCTTCACGAGTTCACCTTCATCGCTCTCTCACATAAACTCTTTTTCTTTTCGCTGTGCGTGACTAACGCAAAAGAGAACAAGTACTAGTGCAGCACGCATGCGAAAGGCAGAGAATGCGCTGCGCTTCCTTCACACCTACGGCCACGCCCGCCGTGGCGAGAAGCTCCAACTTGCGGCACTACCGCGCGCTGTTGCAAGTCATGACCTACGCTGGCCAACGGGAGCAGACAGCAGAGCAAGTGATTCGCGACGCCATGGTGGGGGGTGTGGTGGTGCCCTTCACTGTAATGCACAACACGAATGCGCTGGCTGTGGCGGTGAAAACTGGAGACCCACCCTGCATCACTCCCCTGGATGCGCCAGTAAGCGCTGACAATTTGTCACGCGAGGAGGTCGGCATAATCACACTTCTGATGCCGTCGTCAAAGTTTATTGGGACAGCAGCGTCGCTGCTTGCCGACGGCTTCTTCAGCTTCGCACCGCTATCCTCCACGGTGGACAAGTCGCGAAGCACCTCCTATCAACATCGCTCCGAGTGCCAGGTTCGCGACCTCTTCACCCTGATTATGCTTCTTTTTCCGGAGTGCTTCATCGCCGAAACACTTCCACGCACACTTCTGGAGATGCGGGAAGCGGAGGGGTCAGTCTCGGACACGCAGTCGAGCAACCGCGCCGAGAGCGAGGTTCCGCATCCGAGTTCTGTTTCAAGAGTCAGCCCGCCCATTTCACCCACGCCGCCTATCCTACCGCGCGGCCAGGGTACTCAGTCGGCAGAGCGCATCCACGCGAGCGCGAGCGAGGGTCGGGGTATCGCAGTTGATGCAGAGTCACTGTCGAACAGCATAGTCGACGCAACAGTTGGCGGCTTCCAGGCTGGACCGCTGGAGGGGTCGCTAGGAGTACTCACACCTGCCAAACTCGTTACCACCGACACGGGGGCCACCGATGGAGAGGGGTTGGGAGTCAGCAGCACGAGCGCCTCCATGACGGCAAACTTGATGACACTGCCGATCGTGAACGCGGTCCCGCTTTCACTCGACGTGCTTGACGTGCTCCTGGAGTCTCGACAGTCTTTGGCCGTTGTATTGCTCTCCCTGATAAACGACGCGGTGCGCGAAGTGCAGTACCGACAGCTTGAGCAGTCTCACACGTCAACAACAGCGACAGGGTCGACGGCAGCTGCAAGACTCCCATCGTGTGAGGGTGGTGTGCTGCAGTTCTCTGCCGAGGTCCTCCTGACAGCGAAACTGCTGCTCATGTCTGTAATCTCGGCGTCTGCAGTCTGGCGACAAAGATTCTCCAAGACAATGGAAAGCGCTAAAGCAGTGCTTCAGGGAGCTGCGATTTTGCCGTTACCTCCGCCATCTCCGTTTCACGTCTTTAGTGAGTTGCTAGGCGAGGACGCCGAAGGCGCGACGCCGTTTTTAACCGTGCCGGTAGAACGGTGGAGCTGGGGCAAGGAGAAGGACGCACTTGGACAGTGGTACGACCGTTTGCTCGATCGACTCCTGGTGGCCACAGACGCCGCCGGTGTGGGACTAGATGCGTACTTGAAGAGCGCGAAGTCGACCGCCGTAAGTTGCGGGCGCAGCGTCTCGGCATTTCCCGCTCTTCTCCTGCACCAGCCATCCGACGGGCAGCCGGCGGTGGAGATGAATCTTGCGTCTGTAGCGCGATTGAGTGGCTCTGTGCGGCTTCCCTCGTTACCCATTCAACAGGGTGAACTGCACTTGCTACTTTGCCCAGGGATGCAGGAAGACAAGACTGGTGTGCCGCAGGCTCGCGGGCACGAGCTTCTGTTGGATGCAACGGCGTCGCCTACTGCAGACTTTTTTCAGGCATGTGCGTCCTCGGCGTGCACTGAGGCGCAGCTGCAGGCGTCCGGTGATGCGGTGCCGTGGCTGTTTCGTCAGCGATTCACAGAACTCTCGACGACTGAGCAGGGCATCGTTACCGCGGCATTGTGTGATCCTGCGACGTTATCGGCGGTGTTGGAGAAGAATGCCGCAATGCTAGCGCGCCTCACGTTGTGGTGCCGCAACCGTTGGCCACCGACATTAGATGCCTCGACTGTGCTGGCGAGTACAGCGCGCCAGTCGCATGACGAAGTCAACGAGAATGAAAGCCCCCAAGCGGTGCACTCGATCGGTGACCAGGTGGAGCAGCACATCCTCTTTCAGCGTCCGTTCAGTGCTTCAGTGGGGCGATATGTCCGTGAGCTAGTGACCTTGAGGGGGCTGAGCAAGGATGTGCTCGAGGCGTGGATGCGGCACGTATGCACAGGTGCTGATGCTGCAGCTGGTGCAGCCGTCGACGGCAGTATTGCGTCTCCGCATCGTGCCATGTTCTCAGCTTTGGTGAAGTTTGCGGTGCTACATAATCGGTGGCAGCTCCATCCGGAGGTGGAGGCGCTGCAAAAGGAGTATGCCATGTAGCCTGAAAGTGACGCTTTTGGCGCGTTGGTCAACAAAAACGGATGGCGGAAGAGGATTCGCGACTTTTCTTCTAGTCCGACGCAGCGCTACCGCACACAAGCATCCAGCATGCCGACAACGTCCCTTTCTTCGAGTGCTTTTGCATGAAAAACGGGAGGGGGCTTCTGGTGGCACACCGTTTTGGAATATCGACCCTCCGATCCGTCTTAAAGCTCCTCTGAAAAGCAGACATACACCCACATTCATCATCGACCTGGTGTGCTTCTCTCTTGCCGTAATGAGGCGCCTTCTCTCCTTTTGTGTGTGTGTGTGTCTGTGTGCATGGCCGGCGCGCTTGTGCTCGAGTGGAATGACACGACTGACTTGTCTGTCTAGTTTCACACGTACGCATACACACGCATACAGATATATATATATATATTGGACAGCGACGCACAGGCGAAGACACTTGCAAAAGATGATTCAAAGCAGCTCTCTCTCTATATATATACGTAGTTTTTTTGTTAATCTTGGTAGGTGACTGTGCGCCCCTGGGTGAGAGGAGGGGGGAGGCATACGCATGTGTGTAGATTGCTTCCTGCTTTAGTGGGTGGTGGATTGGCGCGCGTTTGTTTGGCTACCGAATCCGTCTACAGGCTCTTTCTTACTGATCGCGCACCTCAGGTGGACTTCTCTCTTTACGTGCGCGTGCGTGGATGCGTACGCTCTGCTCCAGGACAACGCCGAACCTCTGCAGTGAGGGGTGGGTGGGGGGGGGGGCGCTGTCGCTAGATTGTTGAATATATATATATATATATGTATAGCATGTGTGATGTGTTTGTTCGTGCCCTTGGTTCCCTTCTCTCCCGCTTCTAAAGCGTCTTTTCGTTTCACTCTCATGTGCCGCCGACATCCTCTTATTATTTTTTTTGATGAGCTTCTCGTCCGTTCGACCACCCATCGGTGCTCGCTCCTCGTACCACACCACATGTACCACCGCTGACTTGTGTGTGCTTTTTTTTTCTATTGGTGGTCTCTCTGTGTCGCATTTCATTTTTTTCTATTTGATCGTTTTTTTCGTTTGCTGTGGTCGTGATCCCGCATTCTGTGCCCCGTGATGAGCACGCACGTCAGCAGCCAAAGAGAAGGAAGAAAGAGAAAACAGAATTCACAGTATCGTCTACTATCCGACGTTGTTGATTGCGTTTCGTGTAATGCGCTTGCATCTTTGCCACCACGGGTAGGCGTTGTACACCACACACACACACAGACAGACAGACAGACACATCCGCCAGGCAGACCTACCACCTTCAGAAGCTCCCCTACCCACACATCCTACTTGCGTCACGTGTAACGTCGACAAGAACACGTGCGACTCGAGTGTCTCAGACTAGGACACTCTCAGAAATCAGTGCGACACGTACAATACACCATAATGCGAATTATGAAGCATGAGAGAAAGAGACACAGAAGTCTGCTGTTGCTTCTTGCACTCAGCAGGCAGAGTTGTCTGCTCGCTTGGCATACTATCACAATAAAACAAACACCCTTCGTACATTGCTGACTAGAGGACAATGACACCTAACGAGTGGCCCCTTTTTTTCGTCTCTCGCTCGACTGCCTCGCGCCGACAGGGCCATGGTGCGCACATGGTGCCTTGAGTTGGCCCTTTCTGCTCCACCTTCACCTACTCTCACTGTTTCAACCTCGTCTTCTCGTGCGGGTGTATATATGTATATCGACCCTCCTGCTTCCGCCCCCCCCCCTCTCCTCCGCCTCATCCTCTCACCTGCAACCGATACAGTTCCTTTTCAGATAAGATTCGAACATGCGCAACTACAACAACTTCAACCGCGTGTGGAAGGCGCCGCGCCGTCCGTTCGAGAAGGAGCGCCTCGACCGCGAGATGAAGCTGTGCGGGCAGTACGGTCTGCGCTGCAAGCGTGAGATCTGGCGCGTGAACATGACGCTGTCCAAGATGCGCCGCACGGCCCGCCTGCTGCTGACGCTGCCGGAGAACCACCCCCGCCGCCTGCTGGAGGGTTCCGCCATCATGCGCCGCTGCCACGAGTATGGCTTCCTCGACGAGGAGAAGGACAAGCTGGATTACGTGCTGTCGCTGACGGTGCCGGACATTCTCGAACGCCGCCTGCAGACCATCGTCTTCAAGGCCGGTCTCGCCAAGTCCGTGCACCACGCCCGCGTCCTGATTCAGCAGCGCCACATCGCCGTCGCCAAGCAGATTGTGACGATCCCGTCCTTCATCGTGCGCGTGAGCAGTGAGCGTCACATCGCCTTCGCTGACGCTTCGCCGTTCGGCAACGGCCGCCCTGGCCGCGTCAAGCGTGTGCGCGCGAAGGCCGCCAAGCGCCGCGCCGGCGGCGACGACGACAAGTAAGATGGAATAAACGACACAAGGGTGCCGCAATGGCGTGGGGACGCGTTGTGCAGGCTGTAGGTGTTTGCCTTTCATGCGATCGGCAGTTCGTGAGTCGGATGAAGATGAGCCTGTGCCTCCACTGCAGGTGCCACTGCCTCGTCGTGTACCTTTCGGCTTCTTGTGTTGCACGTGTAGAGCGACCCGACTCCCTTTCGCGTCCGTTGTGTACTCGACACTGATTCGGCACGTGAACGACGTTGTGAACACGCCCCGTTTGCTTCGTTTCGTTTTTTGTTTTGCTTTCCTCTATGATCATCATTTCACCACCTGAATTTCTAAACAAACCATGCGCACCCACGCACGACCACGGCAGGAGTTGTCGCTGGGGGTTTTCTCAGCGAGGACGTCATCCCGGTATTGCCCGTACCGTCTGGCGTTTCTCTCGTCTGAGCTCTCGGACGGCACGAATCCGTCTTCGCGTGCCACTGACTATCCGCCGCTGTGTTTGCTTGCATGTTTGACGTTCATAAGCGAACGGCGACAGTAACGTGGCAGGCGCGGCGGGAGAGCAGAAGTGGATATCGAGTAGGGATGTGGAGTCGTTGGCAGCTCCATGGGTGGCAGTGTTTTTTTCGCGGCTTGCCATCCAGAAGAGCGTCCCTCCCCCAGTCTGATATCTGTCTGTGCGTGTGTGTGTGTGTTTGTGCGCTCCGTGCGACCTCGAAGGACTGTAGTGCGAGCGACCCTATCACCCACCGTACATGGGCCGCTCTGCGCCTCTGCGTTTTATGTGCGCTTCCACTCTCCGCTTCACTGCATCGCCCACGCGCCTCTCACCACCGCCACCGTGGAAACGTCCTACACAATACGCGCCTCCCGCGCGGCTTCACAGTAAACTAGGTTCTTCAAGCTCGAGGTCAATCCACCACTATCTCATATTATACACACCCCATATCCCCCACACCCCTTTTACCATTCAACACATCCGCCATGTCGCGTGTGACGGTCTTCCAGAGCCAGCTGCCGGCGCACAACCGGCTCAAGACGCCGTACGAGTCGGAGCTCGTTGCGACGGTGAAGAAGCTGACGACACCTGGCAAAGGCCTGCTGGCGGCGGACGAGTCAATCGGCTCTTGCATGAAGCGGTTTGAGCCGATCGGGCTGAGCAACACCGAGGAGCACCGCCGGCAGTACCGTGCGCTGATGCTTGAGGCGGAGGGCCTCGAGCAGTACATCAGCGGTGTCATCCTGCACGACGAGACGGTTGGCCAGAAGGCGGCGAACGGGCAGACGTTCCCCGAGTACCTGACGACTCGCGGTGTTGTGCCCGGGATCAAGACGGACATGGGACTGTGTCCGCTGCTCGAGGGCGCAGAGGGCGAGCAGATGACGGAAGGCCTGGACGGCTACGCGAAGCGTGCGTCTGCCTACTACAAGAAAGGCTGCCGCTTCTGCAAGTGGCGCAATGTGTACAAGATCCAGAACGGGACGGTGTCGGAGGCGGCAGTGCGCTTCAACGCGGAGACGCTCGCGCGCTACGCGATCCTGTCACAGATGAGTGGGCTTGTGCCGATCGTGGAACCGGAAGTGATGATTGACGGCAAGCACGATATTGACACGTGCCAGCGCGTGTCAGAGCACGTGTGGCGCGAGGTGGTGGCGGCGCTGCAGCGCCACGGCGTTATTTGGGAGGGCTGCCTTCTGAAGCCGAACATGGTGGTTCCCGGTGCCGAGTCCGGCAAGACGGCGACACCGGAACAGGTGGCGCACTACACGGTGATGACTCTTGCGCGCACGATGCCGGCGATGCTGCCTGGCGTGATGTTCCTTTCCGGTGGGCTGAGCGAGGTCCAGGCGAGCGAGTACCTGAACGCAATTAACAAAAGCCCGCTGCCACGGCCGTATTTCCTCAGTTTCTCGTACGCGCGCGCGCTTCAATCTTCTGCGCTAAAGGCGTGGGGTGGAAAGGAGTCTGGCGTTCCTGCCGGACGCCGCGCTTTCTTGCACCGCGCGCGCATGAACTCGTTGGCGCAGCTTGGCAAGTACAAGCGCGCCGACGACGACGCCTCCACGTCGTCCCTGTACGTCAAGGGCAATACGTATTAAACCCCCTTTTTTTTGCGCGTCATGTTCGAGATGACGGGGATGACTGCGCGACTCTTTTCTGTGAATCGAGGGCATTGAAAAGACGGGGTCTCTCGTTTTCTTTTTCCTTTGCAAGCGCAGCCCATTCAGTTGCGATTTGTATGTTGACGGAGCCTCTCTCAGGCGGGTGCCCCGACTTTTTGAGTTCGGATGTAAAGGGCTCAAATGCGCCCCTTCTCATCTCACGCAGTGGCGACAGCCGACAGGCTGTTGACGCAGTGGGAGGATGCGGGTGTGCGCGCCGTAACTTCTCTTTATCTTTGTGGACATTCCAAAGGACGCTGCACGGTTACCAAGGAGGGAGTAGTGCCCTACTCTGCATTCTCCTCATCTCGCCGTTCCCCTGCCATCCCTCTCTTCACAAACATCAAAAGAGAAGTAACGCGTGCGCGACAGAAGCTAAGTGCACAACGTGTATGGGGGACTTGTGTCCTGCATGTATACATATATATATATACATGTACGCACATGGGGACACACTGATCGCTCCTGAAGTAGACGACGAGGCACGTCATCTGCACGCTACTGAGTAGGTTGCATCGTGCCCTGTCAAGCAGCATCAATGGAGATATTATCGCTCCCGTTCCTCCGTACATACACATACACATCTACCTATATCGAGATCTATATATATTGTGCGTTACTGGTGGCGTCGCTGCGTGGGCACAAGGCCTCTTTGCTGGTTCTCCTTCTTTTTTTTTCGTCTTCTTTGCCCTTCTTGTTTTTTTTTTGATCTATCTACAGTTCCTTGTGGCGATGTATCCCGTGGTAAATCCCGGCATGCACACCCAGGCACACCCAGGCACACACAGGCACACACAGGCTGAGACACCACAAAGAAAGAACGAAAAAAAAAAAAGAAACTAAAACGACATGCAACAACAACAACAAAGGAACCGAAGAAAAAAATGAAAGAAGAGCGTTTGCTGAACGAATGATGCTTCGACAACGTTTGAATGAAAAACAAAAAAAAAGGAAACAACAACAGCAGCAGCATTCTGTTTTTTTTCTCTGTGTGTGTGCGCGTCTGCGTTAGCGAACATTCTACCACAAACAGCACAAACAGGCATACGCATAATGAGCTGCCGGTCGTCTAGCTCTCTTACACCATGCTTAAACCCACGCCATCTGCGACGCGCCGTCCTGCCCAGGAAATCGAGCAATGCATCCCATCAGCCTCCTCATGTCCTTCCTCGCCCCCTTCATCGCGCATATGCTGCGCGATCGGCGCCAGACGGAGACGCGGCGTGGACTGTGTGCCTTTGCTCCAAAGCGGGACGCGTCCAGGGTAATATGCTCGAGGGCGAGGGCCGGGGGGGTAATCCAGGTGCACTGCAGGACACGCGCAGGGAGGAAAGCCACCAGCCGCAGGCCAGGGCCCTGTGCGTCCTTGCACATCCCGCCTGTGTGCCATGCCTCCTCCCTCTCAGTCGCCTCAGCACGCGGCATGTCAGCACATGGCGCGCGGCGACGCTTCCCATTGGACTCTGGGGGACCCGGTGGTGCAAGTCAGGGGTGCTCTCATCACGCCTCCGGCATCCCTGCCCTATGAAAGCCCAACACGGTCGGATGGAGAAGGTATGCCGCGTGTCTCGCACACACGCACATCGGCGCTGTCCCGTATGCATCTCTTCGCACCTTTTCACGTAATCCCTCTTGCTCCTTTGCTCCCCCTGGATGTTATCCTTGGATGTGATGCCCGGTCCCCCAGCTGTGCATGACAGCCCCTGCGCACAGCGCACACATGTGTGTGCGTCCTGGGGCCTCTTTCAGGACGACGTTGTTGTTGTCTGTGTGACCCGCTTTCTGCACCTTCCAGTTCCATGGATGCCATGAATGGTGTCTGAAGAGGATGCCGGCTTCTGCTGGAACAGGTGGGGGCGCTGGTATGCGTCTGTGGCGGCCGTGGGCAGTCCACCCTCTGCTGCATCTGCACGCCTCTCATTAGGAGTGAGTGTGTGTCACGCAGGGAAGGGGGCCGCGGATAGGCATGCGCGTGCCAACAGAAGGCTCACAGCTTGTCCTGCTGAAGGGGACACAGAGGGGCATCCTTAGACACCCGAGGGGGAAGCCCCTGCAGCGGGAGTGAGACGTGCGTCACGAGGTTCCTGCATGCAGTGGCTCCCCGCTACTGGATGCTGTACCACGCACCGGTGAGTGTGCACCTACTTTTGAGGGGGCTCAGTTGCACAAATTGCTCAACCCCAGAAGGCGAATTGTAGTGAGATCTGCATAACATCCTTGTCCGCGGAGGATATGAAGAGTGTGGTGTGATGAGCACAGAAGGCGTCCTGTTGCGTTGCACACTCGGGGGGGGCACGGCCATGATGAGGCGAACAGGGCCCTGGGCGGAGGATGTTCGGGCGACACGGCATTCAAGCTTGGCTATCTTCGAGTTGCTCTTGTTCTAGCGAACACTGGCGAGACGATGGTCTGAGAGAGCCATGATGCGGCGAGTGTGGTGCGGCCCGTGGCCGGGCCTCTGAGGCGCCGTGATGTAGGGGGCCCAGCATGCGGGCGGTAGAGTCGACAAACGCCGCGGATTTCGTTGTACCTTGCTGCCGTGGCACTGACTTCTTTAGGGAGCAGGCCCAGAAGGTCTTCCTCGGAGCGTGATGAGGAAGGCAGGCCGTACTGCTGCAGCTGGAGACCTGTCTCGCCGAATGGCCGCGCAGCCGCTTTCTGTGTCGATGCCTCATCATGCGCCCCACTCCTCTCTCTGCTGCACGCTGGCACGCGGCTGGTGAGTGGTTCTCGAAGCACGGTGGTGCAGGGGAGCCGCCCAGCCGTGAGCCGCGCAGACACGCACACGTCAACACGAGGCACTCACACTTGTGCCCCTTGTGAAGGGCCATGCGGCGAGGCTTCGCGGGCATTGTCCTGAGTCTCTTTGGTTTGGTGTCGGTTGCCGGCGTGGAGTGGTGGATGCGGCGGCGTGGACTCTGTGTTGTCGCACGGCGGTCACTGGCGTGAGTGTGTGGGCAGCGCGCCTGGCCCTCTGCCGTCACCGAGAAGGCGGTGGAATAGTCGAGAAGGGCTCTTGGCTGGTGTGGGCCCGACGCACCCGGCGAGCGTTTTCGAGGACGGCGGCGCAGCTGCTGACGGTGGATGCTGGCACGCGGGTGACGGTCAGGATGGAGAAGGATACCTCGAGCACAGCGGCGGTGGCGCAGTCCGCCATGCAGATGATGGGCACTATCGTAAAGGTGGACGGAGATGCCACGTATGTTATACTAATGGGGAGCGGCGAAGTGGAGCTCTCTGTGTGTACGTGAGCGCATTGTTGTGCTGCAGCCGCCGAAGAAGCTGCTCCACAGCGCGAGGCTGGTTGCGCTGGTAGGCTGGCTGCGCTCCTGCGTGCACGACCCGCGGAACGTCGAGGCCATCGCGCTGATCCTGTTTAGCGGCGGCTGGCGGGCGGAGCGGATGCACCTGCTGGATGGCGTGGATCTCCCGCCGCTCGTGTTTGTGTCGACGGTGGAGCTGGACAGTATTATGGAGAAGGCGCAGTGGAGGCGCGACCACTACAGGGCGATGGGCGTGCTGCGCCGCGAGCGGACGAGGAAAGAGAAGGTGCGCTACGCCATGGCCAAGTACATGGGCACCATGAGCTGCATTGCCGGCGTGCTGGTGGTCGGCTACGTGTTCACGACGGACCCGCGCGCGCACCGGCGGCCGACGAGGCCTTGGCTGTGCGATGCGAGGACGAGGAGGCGCTTGTGCGCGATGTGCTGACGCCGATGGCGGCGTCGCATCCCCGCATGGTTGCCCTCGCCGGTGGCTCTTACGGCGGCCGGTGTGTGCCGTGTCGCGGCGCGGTACGCGTGGAGGGGGTGCCGCTGGTTCACGTCGACGTGGGCGGCACGAAGGACACCCTGCGCAGCGTTGTCGAGGCCCTGGGGGTGGGCAGTGGGGAGGTGTGCGGCGACCTGCTGGGTTGTGCGGAGGAGGCCATGCGGGGCGCGACCGTGAAGGGCAGCGGCCGCCTTCCGTCTTTGGTGATGAGGCTGCGCGAGGGCAGTGATCTGGGCAGAGTGTACGGCGAAGTTTTGAGCCTGGTGAGCCAGTGCCAGGCCTGCCATATCATCCTGGAGGTGCCGATGAAGGCTCTGACCCCCTCGAACGTGTCGTTGCGGAGGCTGGATTGTTACTGCATCGCACCCTTCTCCCGCGGGCAGGCGTCCGCCTACACGGAACACGCGCTGGATCTGGTGTACTTTGTGGAGGTGGTGGGGACGCGCAGCAGCGACGTCGACGAGCTGTGCACTGCGCTGCGCCAGCGCGGCGCGGACCCGGTCGCGTACACGAGCCTCATGCTTGTGAGAGCGATGCGTCGGCTGCAAGCTGTGCTGGGACCGCCCGGCTCGCCTGCGCGTGCGGCGATCTGACAGCTCGCCTCGATGCCGTACACCGACGGCGTGCGTGATGACGCCATTGGAGCGATGCCGGTTTTGGGGCAGCCAGATGTGCCAGAGGTGGTGCTGTACGATCCGGTGCAGGACGAGTGGCGGTTCGCGCAGCCGGCTGAGGGCGTTCCGCTGGAGGTGCCTTTGCGCCGGCTGCTTCTCAGTGTGCCAAGGGGACGGAGTGAAGGCGCAGCAGGGCTGCGTCCGTCCTTGGAGACTGGCTGTTTGATGGGCATGGCCGAGAGAGAAGGCGGCGCAGGGCAGCCGCTCAAGAGCTGCGTCCGACCGCGTCAGCTCTGGCGTGCAGGGCGCTGCGTGGCGGCGTTTCTCGTGGGTGTGACGGCGTGTGCGATCCGCCTTCCCTTCGTGGTGCGCTGTCGGGTTGCGGTAGTGGCCAGTGCCGGCGCGGTCTCCTGTGTGTCTTGCGAGACGAGCATGACTGGGCCGCGTGCCGCCGTGGTGACGTCTGCGCGGCGGCGTCAGCGGTGTGCGGACGGCGAGCGACATTGCCTGGTGCCTGATGGAGAACCTCCCGTGCCGCGAGGTGACTCTCAGGTGCGCGGGCGTGCGTGGCGTGTGTGTGCCTGGCAGGAACGTGGCAGCACAGCCGCAACGCCACTGCGTCCCCTTTGTCGTTGAGAAAGGGGGAGGGCGCACCGCTGTGCCCGTGCCGTGCTGAGTGGGCACGGACACGCCACCGCCGCGTGCGTCGTCTCTCTTGCTGCACCGCGATGCTGAAAGGCTGGTGCACCAGGTGCCCTGTCGGGCCTGTGTGTCTGTGTGTGTGTGTGTGTGTGTGTGAAGTGCGCGTCTCACAGAATGCCGGCGGCACCCCTGCCTGTGTGCTTCCTCTGCGTGTGTGTGCCAGCCAGCAGCCACTGTGCTCCCGCTGTGCACGCCTGGCAGCGTCGCTTGCCTGTCTCCCGGCCACTGCCTCCCCTCCCCCTCCGCCTCTCTCTCCATCTCTCTTCTCGCCCTGTTTCACTGCTGCCCACGCCGCCCATCCCCCTTCCGCCTCTCACAACACGCACGCACGCCACCGGACGCCAAACGATAACGCGTGCACGCACACGCCGCACCCACAAGGCCATCGCGTCGCCATTGCTCCGCTCTCTCCCGCTCTCCCATCTGCCTCCCCCCCCGTGCCTCTTCCCTCCTCGTCCGCTGTGCTGCGCCATCTCATCCCCCCACTACCCCCTCTGCTGTTGCTCTTTGTG